>NW_007212613.1:0-538 GCF_000164805.1 Carlito syrichta
GCACGAACAGCAGAGCATGAAACCAAATGTGAAGTCTTTCGAGCATGGGCCCAGTATGACCAGACAGGTATGCTCAAGAAGCCAGCTTTGCAAGAACAACAACAGGCTTCAGAGAATGTTTCCTGGTAAAAATAAACACATGAATTAAAGGTGGATGATCATCACAATTAATAAGAATTTATAAAGAAAAGACAATTAAAAATTGATTAAAATCTAGCTTCAATATTTACACACAAAACACAGTGTAAAAGGTTTCCACAGCCTGAGTGACAATTTTTTTTATGAAGAAACTTTTTCTCATACATAAAAGCAATAGGTATTAACAATAACAAAAATATAGGATCAACCTAAGTGTTTGAAAAAGTCTACAACCTGTATTACTCCAGCTGCATGACATTCTAGAAAAGGTAAAGATATAAAAAGATCAGTGATTTCCTGGGATTCTGAGGAAAGGAAGAAGGGAGAGATGAAAAGGTAGAGAGCACAGGGGATTTTTAAGCTGTGAACCTTTCCTTTACAATACTGTAATCGTGAATAC
>NW_007212614.1:0-872 GCF_000164805.1 Carlito syrichta
TGTGCTAAGTAAGATACAATATTAAAATTAATTTCACATGTTTATTTTTGAATGTGGAAAGTTGAAAATATGAAAATTTAAAATTATGTATTTGGTTCACATTATCTTTTACCCTAAAATTTTTAATCAGCTAAACCACCAATTAAATATTAGGGTAAATTAAGGGCATGAAATTTCAAACATTGTATTTCTCAAGCATCGATAGGTTGGCATGGCACAAGCAGTGAAAAAGAAGACATGGAATTCAAGAAACAGAACCCAGTGTAAGCGAGAATGGTAGAGTGTTCCAAGATGATTTTGTGAGGATTGTTCAGGATAAGGACTGTGTAGGGGGGTCTAAGAGAGAGCCCAGTTCAGTTTGGAACATGTCAGAAGATGAAGAAAGAGGAGACAAAGGAGGGGGAGAAAGTTGAGAGGAAGAGGAGAATGAGTAGGGAAGAGGAAGAGAAGTTAATTAATAGGATACCTGATTTGTTTGAGAAATTCTGTACTTATGATAGAGGGTAGTGAATGAATAAATGGTCATTCATGAAAAAAGTAAACTTCAAGGAGATAAAAATAGAAGTACAAGAAAGAAAATGAAATCTCTAATAAACTACAGTTGTAACTAGCATTTTTTATAGTCATATCAATGTAAACACTGAATATTGATCTAAACAAACATTGTAACTCAAATTAGGAAAGATGAGGGAGAATGTTGGTTTTGTGAGGTAGAAAGTGAAGGTGAAAGAGTATTAAATACTCATTTTTATAGTGAAAATATAGAAAAATGTCTAACTAAAAAACAACAAAAGTATAAAAATAGTATTTATGAGCCGGGCTTGGTGGCTCAGCCTGTAGTCCCGCGCCTTTGGGAGGCTGAGGTGAGTGGA
>NW_007212615.1:0-749 GCF_000164805.1 Carlito syrichta
TTCACTTAAAGTCTTTGTCTAGTAAGTTCAATATCTGCTTTCCACAAGAACAGTTATGATGTTTTCCTGCATATGAGGTGCACTTCATGTCTCTTTGCATATCTCAAAAATGTCTGTTGAAAACTGAATATTTAAAATAACACAGTGTGACAACTCTGGAAATTAGATTCCTCCTTCTCCTTGGGTTTTTCTTTTTGTTGCTGTTTGCTTGCTTAATGACTTTTCTGAACGAATTCTGTAAAGTGTGTTCTTTGTCATATGTGGCCACTAAGTCTCTACTCAGTTTTCTTCATGGTCAAATAATGATAGAACAGATTTTCTTAAACATCTAGAAACCATAATAGTCTCAGTCTTTGGTGAGAGGTTCTGTATAAGTGCTGGGGCGCGCCTTCCTCAATCTGATGGGCAGCTTACAGCTCTGTCTCAGCCTTCAGTTCTTACTTCCTGCTGGCTTAGAGCTTCAAGGTCAGTCAGAGATGAGAGCTTAGAGCCTTCTTATAGCTTTCCTGAACATATGCAGAACCTGGGCATGCACACAGCCCTCCACATGTTTGTGGCCATCCACCTTTTCAGGAGTATCCCCAACTTTTCCTTCAAGCTTTTTGGTTAGCCTATTGTTTGCCCCAACTGCTATCTCTTACCACAGGCAGCTAGGAAGTAAAACAATATTTCTAAATGTTTTTGTAAATGCCCCCAGGGAAAAGACTTTTTATATATGTGAACTTTGAGTGGGATTAAATAAAGACAGC
>NW_007212616.1:0-741 GCF_000164805.1 Carlito syrichta
GAAGGAGAGAACTTTTGATGTTCTTGCTCTGCCATTTTCACTGATGTCTGCAGCTACCTCTTAAGATAACTTGTCTCTGGTCCTCTCTTTGACTTCAGTCTGGACATTGTCTTGGAGATCACTAGCCCTGAAAATAGCTTCGCTTATGTGTGATTTAAATGTGATCCTTGTATTTTTTATTTGCTATGTATTTGCTCAGTCTATTTTTATGTGGGCATGGCAGAATACCCAGAAACAATGCTGTCGTGACCACATCCATCTTCCCAGAACCAGTTGCTCAATTGACTAGCCTTTCTCTTTCTATTTTCTTCTTCTCTCTCTATTTTGTCTGAGGTAAAAATGAATGCCTGTTTTCTCTGTTGCTCTTTCCCTGTTAAAAATACCTGTTGGATTCCTTTGCACTGAAGGAAGGAACATATTCTAGGCTTTAGAGGAGCAGTTGTTAGCCCTGACATTATATTGAAGTAACTTAGGAGTCTCAAAAACAGTGATGTCTGGGTCTTACTCTTCAAAGATTCTAAATTGATTGATCTCATATGGAGCCATCAGCTGAATGTCATCAGCATCTCTTAAAAATTCTGGAATGATTTCAGTGTCTTCACATCCACTTTTTCATGTGTAAAACGAGACTCTCTGAGTTATCTAAAACTTGTTTCAAATATCAACAATGTGAATCACAGTCTTCCTGTTTGTGTTTTAAAGTGTATATCTGAATGTGCAATATTTAGAAATTACAAACTT
>NW_007212617.1:0-691 GCF_000164805.1 Carlito syrichta
AATGTCATCAGCATCTCTTAAAAATTCTGGAATGATTTCAGTGTCTTCACATCCACTTTTTCATGTGTAAAACGAGACTCTCTGAGTTATCTAAAACTTGTTTCAAATATCAACAATGTGAATCACAGTCTTCCTGTTTGTGTTTTAAAGTGTATATCTGAATGTGCAATATTTAGAAATTACAAACTTCGTGACATTTTAATCTTGTGTGGCAAATGAGTAATATAGATTTTGTTACAGTTTTCATAGGATAATGGAGAAGAGTAATGCTTGGTATGATATAGGACTGTAAAATTTGTAGGTGATTTTAACTTACTAGATTCTACTCTTGCTTTTTTTTGCTGTAGAATAGATTTATGTATTTTATTTTTTTAGAGACTGGGTCTCACTTGTCATCCAGGCTAGAGTGCAACAGTACAATTGTCGGTGACCTGCACTGACCAGGGAAGGGTTAGGACCGCACCGGTGAATCAGAACGGAGAGAAGAAAACTACTCGGAGGCAGCTCTTCTGGGAACAGTCTGGCCAAGACTGAAGCCGATTTTATTCAAACCTTTTCCAACTTATATACCATTTTCTATACCCTCCAGCAATGTGATAATCACTCACTGGGGGCGTACAAGTTTCGTGCTTTACAACTATGCATCACAAGACCAACACGAGATCTGCAATTCCAAGCAAACAATTCAAAT
>NW_007212618.1:0-2047 GCF_000164805.1 Carlito syrichta
TAAAAGACACATGGATTAATACTATAAGAAAGGAATGGGCAGTAGCGGGATATTGCCAGGGTGAGAGGGTGGGGAACATAATATCAACAAGGGTACCTGATCTCAAACAAGGCAAAGTGGGGACCAAAGGGAGACCCAGACTTTACCTATACGATGTCCACTTGTATACCTAATCCTGAATTGTATCCCACATACTTAAAATATAATATATATTTAAAAATGAGTTAAAATAAAAAATAAATGAAAGGCACATGAATTATATAGCATTTTGCATAGGGCAGGTGTAGGGTTAAGCATGAAAAGGGTAGGTTTCTAGTGTGCAGGAGTGGTGTGAGAACATGCTTCTTCATGCATTTCATTTGCACAAAATGGCTGCAACTTCTCTCTAAGGGTGTGATTTTTGGTATTATAATGAGCAAAAAGTGAGCCAAAGGTAACCAAAGGTTGTGGGCATTCCTCCAGGCATACTCCATCTGGTCTGAACCAGCCCAAGGGGGCCAACTGCCCCAAGGAAGGTTGTGTGAGAACACTGTAAGATGTGGTCGCAGGCGGAGGGCACTTTGTCCTGTCACGACGGGCTATGTCCTCAGCAGGACCTGCATGTCCAGGTGTGAGCCTGAGGGGAAGGAGACATCCTGGGTTGGCCAACCCAGGACCGTTCCTCAGACTCCAACCTTCTCTGTGGGGCGATTTCCAGGGTGTGCTCATGCTGTCACTGAGTGCATGTCGTCTCAAGCAAGGCCTACCATTCAAGACTCTGTGATTTTTCTATTCTGTCACAAACAACTTTAAAAATTAGTTAGCAAAGAGTTACATTGGGACCCGAACCTTCAAAGCTGTACTGCTATTCACATTCTGAACCTTTGACCTAAGGGGGTTTCCAGAAGGTAGAGCAAGCCTAGTCTAAGCACAAGCATGGCATGGCTGCCCATGGCCCGAGTGTGCCACTCCCTTGCGACAGGCTATCCCTAAGGGATCTATATTTCATTTGGACCATGAGGCTTGAGATGTGCCTCACCCTAGACCCTTCTCTTCCTCTCTGAGCTGCTTCAGCTTAGCCTGAAACATATGTAGTCACCTGGTGACATCCTTCTGGCCACACACACATTTTAGGAGGGAAAAACAGTCTTCCGTTGACTTAAATGAGACTACAAGCTGACCATTATCATGTCCCAGAACCAGGAGGTGCCCAGGTTTGTGTGTGGAGTCTGGAGGTTATGAGGTGCTGAGCAGAAGCTGTGCCCAAAGGTTTGCATTCCATCAGCTGTGCCTGAGGTTTGCGTGCCACCGGTCCATGTGTCCATGTTCTGTTCGCGTGGGCTGGGACAGGAGAGTGTGGAGGCATACTCTTTGACCCTAAAAGAATGTCAAATGAATTCATCTTTGTATGTAACTGCAAGTTACTTCTCAGTAGCTATTGCGATAGGCTGAATGCTTGTGTCTTCCCAAACTCATATGTTGACTCCTCACCCCCAAGATGATGATGTCAGAAACAGGCCTTAAGAGGTGATTAGGACATGAAGGGGGTGGAGCTCATGATGGGACTAGTTCCCTTAAACCAGAAATGCCAGAGCGACCCCTTGCTCCTTCTGCCATGTGAGGACAGTGAGAAGGTACCATCTGTGAACCAGACAGTGGGCCCTCGCCTGACTCTGCTGATGCCTTGACCTTGGACTTCCAGCCTCTAGAACTGTGGGAAATACAAGCAAATCTCCATTGTTTATGAATTATCCAGGCTATCATATTTTGCTATAGCAGCCCAAATGAATTGAGGCACCTATCAAATGAGTTATTAGCTTTTATTAAAATTTGTCACACATAAGCTAAAAGCCAACAGTGTCTAAAAAGAAGTCTGACCAGCACACAGTGCTCAGTTGTGTTGCAAAACCCCCACATCCCTGCCCCCATGTGTGCAGGCTCGTTGCCCAGGTGCCCACAGTTTTGGGAAGGACCTTGATAAACTGTGTCCCATCAGGATTGTTCTGGGTTGATCATAGCTCTTCATTATAAATTATGTAATTGAATACTTTAATTATGAGTTGCTGCT
>NW_007212619.1:0-1390 GCF_000164805.1 Carlito syrichta
GAGGTGGCCAGGTGCTGAAACCAGTTTACCCCTCTCTGCCCCCTCAGGCAGCAAGAGAGAAACTCTCAGCCCAGAGAGGGGCTGGAGGGGAGATGGGGACCCCGACCGGGAGAACTTCAGAGGAGCCATGCGTGCCTCCACCCAAGTCCCCCCTGCGGCTCATCGCCAATGCCATCCGAAAGTCCCTGGAGCCCCTCCTCCCCAACTCTGAAGGGGGGAAGAAGGCCTGGACCAAGCCAGAATCCAAAACTCGCTCACTCAGCCTTTGGAAAAACAATTCCAATAAGGACTGGGACCAGCATTCCCCAGCGAGAAACATGGCAAGCAGGGCATCAACCACCTTCTCCCTGGGCACTTCGGTTGCCAGGGCAGCCCAGCCCTCAGACCTTAGTCTTCCTGACCCTGCCCTCCGCACCCATAGTTTGCCCAATCGGTCATCCACGTCCCCACCGTGCAGCAAGATTGAAGATGTCCCCACACTCCTCGAGAAAGTGAGTTTGCAAGAGACCTTCCCAGATGCTTCTAGGCTTCCAAAGAAGAGAACCTCACTTTTTTCCTCCCTCAGACTCAAAGACAAATCTTTGGAGAGTTTTCTCCAGGAATCCAGACAAAGAAAGGACATCAGGGACTTCTTTAGCGGCCCCAAGGGGAAGGGGCCGGTAGTGGAGAGTGTCCAGCCCCTGGGGAAGCTGCTGCAGCCTTTCAGAAGCAGCTCCCTGCGCCAGGCAGCCCCTCCTCCTCCTCTTCCAGCCGGAAATGCAAGTAAGTCTCTTTCCTAGCAAAGGCCTACAGTTCATGCTGGGTAGTTAGCTATCCTTGTTGGGTTATCCAGCAGGTATCTTTCATTTTGTTTTGCTTGTCAAATTAAATTCTGACAAAAGTAGGACATGTTGAAGTTGAAAAACCTGAAAACGATTAGTTTTGAAATTAAAGTATTGAAGTGAGACAAAAGCTCAACTACAATTCCACCACTTTCCCACCCGTTTTCCACTGGAATACTTTTACTAAGTTGCACATAAAATTTTGTATCTTTTAAAAATCAGCATTACATGATAGGCAGTGTGCCAACTACCACGTAGTCTACACAAATGTGATGTAATGGAATATTCTATCTAGTAGATATGTTATCATTTAATGAACTGTCTTCTTATTGTTTAAATTATAGGAATATTTGTGTATATATATGAATATATTATATTTTATATATGGTGTTGAATGAACATTTTTTGGGTGTTACTTTTTCTTTCTTTTGAATTACTAGCCTAGACACTTTTATGTATGTTTAATTACCAATGGCAACATAGGCTTTTTTATATTTAGATCTGATTAATTTTAATTTTTTGACTTCTGAAATTGATTAGTATATCAAAAAATCAGAATAATCCCAAAA
>NW_007212620.1:0-474 GCF_000164805.1 Carlito syrichta
AATGTATTATGTCATATTATATTATATCTTTCCGTTTGTTCATATCTTTTTTTGTGACTCAAGAATATTTTAAACTTTGTGTCATATAGATCTTACATATTTATTGTTTATTACTAGACATATTAGTTTTTGTTGCTATTGTAAATAAGATCTTTTCCAGTTTATCTTTCTACTATTGCTTGTATATATGAAAGTTATTGGCTAGACTTGGTGGCTCAGGCTGTAATCCCAGCACTTTGGGAGGCCAAGGAGAGTGGACTGCTTGAACCCGTGGGTTTGAGACCAGCCCAGGCAACTTGGTGAGACCTCATGTCTACAATAAAAATCAAAAATTAGCCAAGCATGGTAGCACATGCCTGTAGTTTCAGTTACTTGGAAGGCTGAGGCAGAAGGATCACTGGAGCCCAGCAGATCGATGCTGGGGTGGTCATGAGTGTGCCACTGCACTCCAGCCTGGGCAACAGAGTGAGACTC
>NW_007212621.1:0-726 GCF_000164805.1 Carlito syrichta
CCTCCACACTTAATTTGTGGGTGCACAGTTCCTGCAATGGAGAAACTGTATCATCCTCACTCAGATTTAAGCACTTCAAATTTATGATCACTTGAATAAGAGCCAGGCTGAAATTTAGCTTTTCATATTTTTACAAGAAACTTTCCAAGTAAATTAATGATATTGCTTAAACTTAACAGAATACTTGAATGACTTGAAGACATATACTAATTTCAAATACTTAACAGTGCTCATTTTATATAAACAATTTTAATGCTAGTTATCATTTTTATGTATAATTAAAGAAGTCACCCTGAGAATCATTCTCATTTTTGCATAAACATTTTTATTACAGTATAACATACCCACATAAAGTCTAAAACTATTAAGTCTACAGATGATGAATTTTCGCAGAGTGCATATTTGTGTCATCACCCCCAAGATCAAGCTATAGAATGTTACTCGGAAGACTCCCTCATGCTTTCTGCCTCGTATATGCCCCGCCCAACAAAAGTACTTACCATCTGACTCCTATCATCTTAGATTACTTTTGCAGTTTTTACTTTGTTGGTTTTGTTTTACTTTATAAAAATGGAATCATCCAGTATTGTGGAAGGCAAAATTCTAAGAGAGCCCCAGGATTCCTGCCCCCTGGTGTCCTTGCTGTGTATGATCTCATCCTCTGGAGTATGGTGGGAACTTGAATATGATGGATTTCACTTCATCTCATTATTAGGTTAGGGGATT
>NW_007212622.1:0-1793 GCF_000164805.1 Carlito syrichta
ATAGAATGTTACTCGGAAGACTCCCTCATGCTTTCTGCCTCGTATATGCCCCGCCCAACAAAAGTACTTACCATCTGACTCCTATCATCTTAGATTACTTTTGCAGTTTTTACTTTGTTGGTTTTGTTTTACTTTATAAAAATGGAATCATCCAGTATTGTGGAAGGCAAAATTCTAAGAGAGCCCCAGGATTCCTGCCCCCTGGTGTCCTTGCTGTGTATGATCTCATCCTCTGGAGTATGGTGGGAACTTGAATATGATGGATTTCACTTCATCTCATTATTAGGTTAGGGGATTGTGCAAATATAATTAAGTCCCAAACCAATTTACTTTGAGTTAATCAAAAGGAAGATTATCCTGGGTAAGCCTCACTTAATCAGGTGAACCCTTAACAAGGACTTCCTGAAGTCAGAAATTGGATTCAAAGTCTGAGACAGACATGATCGTGCTGGCCTTGAAGAAGTAGTAAATTGTTATGTTGTGAGAGGACCCATGAACAGGAGGCCTCTACGATCTTTGATTGACCTCAGACTGACAGCCAGCAAGAAAATGGACTCTGTGCCCTACAACCACTAGGAACTGAATTCTGCCAACAAACTGAATGAGCTTGGAAGAGATCCCTGAGCTACAGATGAGCACTGCAGCCCACCTTGTTCAAGCTGATACCTTGATTGCAGCCTTGTGAGACCCTGAGCAGAGGACCCAGATGAGCCACACCTGACCTGCAGAACTGTAAGATCATGAAAGGGTAGTGTCGTGAAGCTGCTAAGCTTGTGGTAATCAGTTCCACGGCAATAGAAAACCAGTACAAGTATATGCTCTTCTGTGTCTGGCTTCTTTCCTTAAATGTTATGTGTGGGGCATTTGTCCATGTTGTTATGAGAAGAGGTGGTTTATTCTTTTCCATTGCTGTTTTATTCCTTTGTATGAATATATCACAGCTTATTTGTGTATTCTGTTGCTGGTCATTGAGGTTGTGTTTTCAGTGGTTTTCTTGTAAATAATGCTGCTTTGAGTACTCTTATATTTTTGGTGCACATATGTACTTGTTGGGCATTGCCAAAGATATATAAAGCTGGACACTAGTTAAAATGGTAAGAATAGATATTAATCAATAACATACTATTGCAGAAGGGAAGTGGTACCAGTGTGAACTGAGCTCAACTTTAATTTCTACAGATGTGACTGGGTGTTATACAGGGAGGGGCTCAGTTGAGTCAAGGAAGTGAAAAATTACAAAAGGCTGGTCATTGTAAATGCAGATTAGGCCAGCTATGTTGTTAGATGGCAGTTAATAAAGTAAGAATTCTCTCTTCTCACAGAGACTGGGAGACAGTGGCCCTATCCTTCCTGATGTTGGCATTTCAAAGGAATGACTTTCACTCTTTCTCAACTCCATCTTCATGGTAGTGGCAGTCGGATCTGCGGTTCAGTTGCCACCATGCAGCTCTTTGTCCGTGCCCAGGAGCTACACACCCTCAAGGTGACCGGCCAGGAGACGGTCACCCAGATTAAGGTTTAGGTAGCACACTGGAGGGCATTGCCTTGGAAGATCAAGTTATACTCCTACCTGGCACACCGCTGGTGGATGAGGCCACCTGGCCGGTGTGGGAGGGGAGGCCATGGCCACTCTAGAAGTAGCTAGCCACATGCTTGGAGGTAAAGTCCATGGTTCCTTTGCCCATGCTGGAAAAGTGAGAGGTCAGACTCTTAAGGTGGCCAAACAAGAGAAAAAGAAGAGGAGGAGGAAGAGGAGGAGGAAGATGAGGAGGAAGAAGAGGAAGAAGAAGAAG
>NW_007212623.1:0-487 GCF_000164805.1 Carlito syrichta
AGTGCATAAGAGATAAGAGGAAGCCCGCCTTTTATTAGCTCTCTGGAATATTCTTCAGGAATGTACGGGAGCACTTGAAACCTTGTCCTGTCCTTCTCTAGGGGTTATGACAATATGGAGAGACATTAGTAGGTCTCTGTATCAGCTAGTGAGTGAGAAACTGAATTTTTAACTTCAATTTTAATGAAGTTAAATTTTAAAAATAGCACAGTGTAAAATGTTTTCCTATGAAATGCAGTTTTATTCTTTTGATAAGGTTACAATTCACTTTAACCATTTAGCATCTGAATCGAGAGACACTGTAAGTATAAAATATACATCAGCTTCTGAAGACCTAGTATGAATGAATGAAATAATGTAAAACATCTTATTACATGTGGAAATGATATTTTTGAAATTTTGGTGTAAATATATTAAAATTAATTTTTTTTCTTCTTTTTATATTTTTAATGTGACAGAAAATTTTAAATTACATACATGGCTTGTA
>NW_007212624.1:0-1089 GCF_000164805.1 Carlito syrichta
GCATTGGTATTAAAACAATAGTACCAATGCTCTTAAGAATGTGAAGGAAGGGGAACGCAAATTACTTAACTACTTTGAAGAACAATTGGGTCCATCTGGTAATAGTAAAGATAAGCTTAGCTCTTCTTGTGCGCGTGTGCACGTACACATACACACACACGCGAGCGTGCGCGCGATCCAAAAATGCCACTCTTCAGAGAAATTTAGGTTGTTGATCTAATACAAAAAGTGTCCATGTTCAAAAATGTTCACTCACTCTAATTTATAGTATTGGAAAATGAAAAATAAATTATACATCCATCAACAGGGGAATGAATAAATTGTGGCATATTCATACAATGGAAAATATCACAGAGGTCAAAGGAATGAAATACAGTTATATTTTTGTGGCAGACTGTTATGGAATGCCTTTATACATAGTCGTCGTCGTCTTCTTCTTCTTCTTCCTCTTCCTCTTCTTCTTTTTCCTCCTTCTTCTCTTCCTCCTTCTTCTTTTTGAGTTGAGATTTCATTCTCTGGCCCAAGCTGAAGTGTAATGGCATGATCATGGCTCACTGCAGCCTTGACCTCTTATCCTCAGGTGATCCTTATGCCTCAGCCTCCAGAGTAGCTGGGACTACAGGCATGTGCCACCATGCTTGGTTAGTTTTTTTAATTTTTGTAGAGATGAGGTCTTGTTATGTTGCTTAGGATGGTCTTGACCTCCTAGGCGCAAGCAATTTTCCTGCCTCGGTCTCCCAAGGTGCTGGGATTAGAAGTGTGAGGTACCATTCCTGGCCTTCCACAGGCTTCTTGACATCCACCTCCCTTGTAGTTAGAATGACCATGTGACGTGTTCTGAGCAAAAGAATATACCAAGAATGTCATAGGTTAATTCTTAGCCAAGACAATTAAATGTATAGTGTGTGTTCTCTTCTTCGTCTTTCTCTCCCACTTCTCTGAGGCTAAAAGAAAAGGAATCTAAGATAGTGGAGACATATGATGGAAGACATTCAGATCCCTAAGTCATCCTTGAAGGAAAGCTACTTAGGATTTTATATGAACAACATTGAGCTTGTATATGAGGAAGAAATAACCTTTTAATTAATT
>NW_007212625.1:0-792 GCF_000164805.1 Carlito syrichta
CCAATCTGTGTTAGCTTCATGGAAGAAGCCTCACAGTCAAGGCTTCTCTCTGGATTCTTGGAGTTTTTGTTTTTTCCTTGTCCTTGTTTTACTGCTGCTTGTTTTACTAGTGATATAATCCCAATGCAGAAATGTATTTTCTTTTTTTTTTTTTTTGAGTAGGAATCTCGCTGTTGCCCAGGCTGGAGTGCAGTGGCACACACATGGCCACCGCAGCCTCGACCTGCTGGACTCAGGAGACCCTTCTGCCTCAGCCTTCCAAGTAGCTGGAACTACAGGCTGGTGTCACTGCACCCGGATAGGTTTTTGGGTTTTTGTTTTTTGTTTGGTAGAGACCGTGTCTCGCCATGTTGCCCAGGCTGGTCTCAAATCCCTGGTGTCAGGCAATCTTCTCACCTTAGCTTTCCAAAGTGCTGGGATTACAGGCGTGAGCCACCGCACCAGCTAGAAGTGTGTGGGTGGGGCCATGTGTTTGTTGCTGACACTGTCCCAGTTTATACCTGCCATGCCAGCTCAGGGAGTGACACTTTCTCTCTCAAAAGTGTTCAGGTTTTTGACAATAAATTATATGGCTATTCTAATTATAAATGAATAAAATGATCAAAAATGAATTATTGACTGACTTAGTGTTTTCTTAACACTGGATATTGTCTTTTTTGTTTAATGCAATTTATTCACACTTGAGTGGAGAGGGCTTCCCAGGTTCAAACTCAGCCTTTTTTTAATTTAAAATTTTTTTACAACTTCTTCTTCTTCTTCTTTTTTTAATTGTCTCATCTGTCTCCCAAGCTG
>NW_007212626.1:0-829 GCF_000164805.1 Carlito syrichta
TGTAGAGATGAGGTCTCGCAAGTTGCCCAAGCTGGTCTCAAACCCGCAGGCTCAGGCAATTTTCTCACCACGGCCTCCCAAAGTGCTAGTATTATAGGTGTGATCACTGCACCCAGCGTTCTTTTTGTGTTTTATAGGTGTAGAAGTTCTCAAACATGTAATTTGTTTTAAATTTCCTTTATTTTTATCTATTTATTTATTCATTTTATTATTTTTTTTTTAGTTGGAATCTCACTCTGTCACCCAGACTGGAGTGCAGTGGCCGCTCCCGGCCACCGCAGCCTCAACCTGCTGGGCTCAGGCAATCCTTCCGCCTCAGCCTTCCAAGTAGCTGGAACTACAGGCGTGCGCTACCACGCCCGGCTTATTTTGATTTATTGTAGAGATGAAGTCTCACCAAGTTGCCCAGGTGGGTCTCAAACCCACAGGCTCAGGCAATCCACTCACCTCTTTTTTATTTATTTTTATTATTATATTTTGAGTCGGAGTCTCACCCTGTCACCCAGGCTGGAGTGCAGTCGCACAATCAGGGCTCACTGCAGCCTTGACCTGCTGGGCTCAGGTGATCCTTCCACCTCAACATACTGAGTAGCTGGGGCTACAGGTGCGCACCACCACGCTAGGCTAATTTGTTGATTTTTTTGTAGAGACAAGATCTTGCTCCATTGTCTACAGTGATCTCGAATTCCTGGGCTCAAGCAATCCTCCCACCTTAGCCTCCTAAAGTGCTGGGGTTACAGGCATGAGCCACCACTCCTGGCCCCAAATATGTAGTTTTTTTTTAAATCAGAAAAGAAAATTCAGCTGATTCTTGAGCACTATAGGGGGT
>NW_007212627.1:0-748 GCF_000164805.1 Carlito syrichta
TTTTCCAAAAGCAATCTGCTAAACCTGGAGTACACCAGCAGCCAGTTTTCATGTAGTTAACGTTCTTGGTTAAAATATAAAGTTTAATGAATTTGACAATTTAGAATCTGCTTTGAGGTCACTCATGAGGTATGGCAGTTCATACCAAGAGTTATGAAAATGTTCCTATGTACCATGATCTTTTATTCTGATTCCTGGGAGTTCATACATTAGAAATAATTAAGAAGAACAAAAAAAAAGAAAGGAAAGAAAGGTGCTAAGTTATTTAAAAGCATCAGTTATGGGCAACCCCCTCGGGTCCCCTCCCACTGTGGGAGCTTTTCTGTCCTCTCAATAAATCCTGCTTTCAAAAATAAAAAAAATAAAAGCATCAGTTATGCAGAAAAACCAAATTCACATAATTTAAATGTCCAATAGTACCGTTGTGATAGTGCATTGTGTTTTACATATTTGTTTTATATGTTGATAGGGTGTAATATAGTTACCAAAAATTACTATATAAGATCACTGAATATTATTTACAAAATAATGCTAAATGAAAAAAATAATATACAATTTTATGTATACAGATTATATTAGTTATAATTCTGAATGGATATAAATAGTTTGGTAAGGGATCATAAGGAAATTAAAGTATTGTTGCATAAGAATGACATATAGTTGTGGGCAATATTTTTAAGTCTTTCATAAATCCTTTTCCAGGGTGTTTTATTACTAAAAATATAATATGATAACTGTACTAACCTGG
>NW_007212628.1:0-804 GCF_000164805.1 Carlito syrichta
GGGATGGAGTTTCACTCCATTACCCAGAGAAGATATTTTAAAATGTCTTTCCTTTCTACATAGAGCATCAAAAGAAAAAAAACTGTTCAAAGAAGGAGATCTGACCGGGCTCGGTGACTCAGCCTATAATCCCAGCACTTTGGGAGGCTGAGGCGGGTGCATTGCCTGAACCCGAGGATTCTAGACCAGTCCCGGCAACTTGGCAAGACCGTGTCTCTACAATAAATCAAAAATTAGCCTGACATGGTAGCATGTGCCTGTAGTTCCAGCTTCTTGGAAGGCTGAGGAGGAGGGATCACTGGAGTTCAGCAGGTCGATGCTGGGGTGGCTGTGAGATGCCACTGCACTCCAGCCTGGGTGACAGAGTGAGACTCCAACTCAAAAAAAAGAAAGAAAGAAAGAAACAAACAAATAGAGAAAGAAAGAGGGAGAATCCAGAAGTTTCTATTATTTTCAAAGTATTTTGGAGTGATCTGAGCTATTCTAAAAAATAAAGCTGTCTCCTTATATTCTGGAATCTCTGAATAATGCGATCAACTTTAGAAATATTATCCTAGTTAAGACACATACTACCAGACAGAAATTAACCATGTTTATGTCATAAAAAAGTTCAACTAGAAATGACTAGCTAAAGTATCTTTCTTTATATCATTATTCATAGAACAAACATTTATTGTTTATTATATGCCATTTTATAGCAGGTTAATTGTGATTTTGAAAATATTGCTAGTTTCTCATTGCTTTATAATACTAGTGAGGTTTGTATAAAAGATTATAATCTTTATCCACAAATAAAAATGGAAT
>NW_007212629.1:0-825 GCF_000164805.1 Carlito syrichta
AGCTTCTTGGAAGGCTGAGGAGGAGGGATCACTGGAGTTCAGCAGGTCGACGCTGGGGTGGCTGTGAGATGCCACTGCACTCCAGCCTGGGTGACAGAGTGAGACTCCAACTCAAAAAAAAAAAAAAAGAAAGAAACAAACAAACAAACAAATAGAGAAAGAAAGAGGGAGAATCCAGAAGTTTCTATTATTTTCAAAGTATTTTGGAGTGATCTGAGCTATTCTAAAAAATAAAGCTGTCTCCTTATATTCTGGAATCTCTGAATAATGTGATCAACTTTAGAAATATTATTCTAGTTAAGACACATACTACCAGACAGAAATTAACCATGTTTATGTCATAAAAAAGTTCAACTAGAAATGACTAGCTAAAGTATCTTTCTTTATATCATTATTCATAGAACAAACATTTATTGTTTATTATGTGCCATTTTATAGCAGGTTAATTGTGATTTTGAAAATATTGCTAGTTTCTCATTGCTTTATAATACTAGTGAGGTTTGTATAAAAGATTATAATCTTTATCCACAAATAAAAATGGAATTTTAACATATTTCTAGGGAGTTTTTTTTTTTTAATCACTTACTCAAAATATTCAATCAGAGTTAATTTTTTCCATCAGTTGAATCCTATGTTGGGGAGGTTGGGGGATTGCTGTTTTGTGAAAACATAACTTTCATGCCATTATCCTTTTGTAATATCTACTTTGTATATCGCAAGCATGCACAGATGTTGCAATAATTTAGCAATATAAATTTAGATAACATTTAGTAGAGATCTCTCTTGTAGATCTATTTATGAAATATAAGCAAGTTCATTTGGTGA
>NW_007212630.1:0-515 GCF_000164805.1 Carlito syrichta
TGCCATTTTATAGCAGGTTAATTGTGATTTTGAAAATATTGCTAGTTTCTCATTGCTTTATAATACTAGTGAGGTTTGTATAAAAGATTATAATCTTTATCCACAAATAAAAATGGAATTTTAACATATTTCTAGGGAGTTTTTTTTTTTTAATCACTTACTCAAAATATTCAATCAGAGTTAATTTTTTCCATCAGTTGAATCCTATGTTGGGAGGTTGGGGATTGCTGTTTTGTGAAAACATAACTTTCATGCCATTATCCTTTTGTAATATCTACTTTGTATATCGCAAGCATGCACAGATGTTTCAATAATTTAAGCAATATAAATTTAGATACAACATTTAGTAGAAAATCTCTTCCTTGTAGATCTATTTATGAAAATATAAGCAAGTTCATTTGGTGAAGGTATCACAAAGAGTATTTAAAATGATCAAATTGATAACAATATTTTAGTAGCTGTAAATTTATTTTGGGCAAGCATATACAGTATGATAGTATAAACTTTCAAGTATG
>NW_007212631.1:0-1019 GCF_000164805.1 Carlito syrichta
GCAACCCACTCCAAAACTCAGTGTGGGAGACAACCACAGCTTATTATTCCTACTGAGCCGGTCTTGGGGGGATGGTACCGCCCACAAGTGTCTCACAGGGGCTGCATGTGCAGGTCAGTCCCGTGGAGGCTGGCAGTGCTTGGCAACTCAGAGTCGTGGCTTGGGGTCTGGCCTGACACAGGCCATTGCCCGGCTTGGGTGCCTTCCGCGGAGTTGTCACCATCATGTGATGTTCCACCTTTCAGGGTCTCCACACACACAATCTCTCCAAGAGACAGCTGGAATCTCCTTCATCAGCAAGCAAAAGCAGAAGGTTCCAGGCCTCCAAGGGTGGGTCCCAGAGCTGACAAGGCTTCACTTCTGCCACTTTCCTCGGGTTAATGCAGCTCCCAACCAAGTCAGGTTCAAGGAAACGGGACACAGGACCCCTGGCCTAGCAGGAGACAGCTTCTGAGTTGAGCATCTGTTCACGTGTCCCTCTTTGTTTGAAGAAACATTGCTTGAGCACCACGTGGACGGTAGGTCCAGCTTCCTCCTGGGCACTGGGGACAGCACAGCAAAAGCACAGCCCAGCACTATGTCTGGCCAAGGAACTTGGCCTCTAGTTGGAGAGACAGACAGTAAACAAGCACATGCACGAGTAACGTGCTAGGTGGAAGTTAATGCTAAGAAAATAAGGTGAACACGTGACTGGGACCATGAGAGCTGTGGTCTGAACACGGGTGCTCCTCCAAAGCCCCTGTGCTGAACTCCCAACGTGGTGGTATTAGGGGCTGGGGCCTTGGGAGGCGACTGCATCAAACCGTGGGGCCCTGGTGAAGAGGATCAGTGCTGTGCACAGGCTTGAGAATCAAGGAGGGGTCAGGGCAGGGGGCCCCAGGCTGGGGAAGGGCTAGGGAAGAGCTTCTCAGTCCTGACACCTCACTCTCGCCACAGTCTCTTGCACTGTGTCCACCAGGGTCCCGGTGGAAAACGGCAGCACATGCAAATTCTCTTGGTGATGATTTCCTAAGGGTTTC
>NW_007212632.1:0-1716 GCF_000164805.1 Carlito syrichta
GGGGGGGGAGGCTTACAAGGACGTGGTTTTGCTCAGGTCACTGTAGCAATAATAATTGATGCAAGGAGATTAAAAGGAGAAAATAGAGTTTATTTCTCACTTCATATTCTCTTGTCCAAACTCTTTCATGGGAATAGTTCCTACAAAATGAATAGTAATTCTATGGTTTATATGTACATGCGAGACTCTACCAGGGAACTCTCAGAAATACTTAAGGAGGGTGGTTTTTAGAAGCTGTACCTTGAGGCTGTGTTAAGATGCAAATGAAGTCTATGATAAAGGTGAGTGATCAGTATTACCTCACTAGCCTCTGGTTGCTGAGGCCTGATAGAGTGGGATTCTGGGTAGTTAAAAAAAAGCCAAGGCTGGGCCAGGCATGGTGGTGTGTACCTGTAATTCCAGCACTTTGGGAGGCCAAGGCAAGACGATTGTTTGAGCCCAGGGATTCAAGACCAACCTGGGTAATTTGGCAAGATCTTGTCTCTACAAAAAAATTTTTTTAAATTAGCCAGGCATGGTGACACACATCTGTGATTCCAACTACCTGGAGGGCTGAAGTGGAAGGATCGCCTGAGCCCAGCAGGTCGAGGCTGCAGTGAGCTGTGATCGTGCCACTGTACTCTAGCCTGGGCAACAGAATGAGATTCCAACTTAAAAAAAAAAAAAAGCCAAGGTTGATACCGATCCTGAACTCATAGATTCATTTAAATTGCCATATTCTAAGCAAGATTATCAAAGTCCTCAATTCCTTCCCAAAACAGATGGCAAACTTCTAGCAATCACATTCCAAAAAGTAATACTGCCTTTAAACCTTTTCCCATTTAACCTGAAGATACTTGTCAACAGTGCTTGTGGCTACAGCGTTTACTCTGAGATTTTTTTTAAAAGAGAGAAAGAGAATTACTAAATTTTGCAATTCTTGTTAGGATTAGAGACAGTTTCTGTTCAGAAATAACTCCAAGAACAAGTTTTCTATTTTATTTTCACATTGGAAACCAGTCAAATTTGCTTCAGCCTCAAAGAGTGGGTTTACGTAAAATTAAATGAAAGTGGCAGCAAGCTGCACTTTTTTTTTCCTAAATGGGTAAAGGGTTAAAGACAAGTAGTTGTGAACATTTTGTAAAAACTGTTGGATAATATGTATAGTGAGAATTTTTAAAGAAATGCTACAAGATTTAAATGAAGAGGTCAATGTCAGGAGCAAAACAATTTACCCCTCAGACATCCTAGTGTGTCATTTTGACATAAATATAAATGTATTTGTTAATGGTCTAGTATATTTAAACTTGCCGTCTAAAATATTCTAGTTTGTAAATGGTACAAACTTGGTCTCTGGAGTTGGATAGTCTGGATTCAAATTCTGGTTCTACCATGTGTTGGCTCTGAAAACTTAAGCAAGTTATTTAACCTCTCTTGGTCTCAATTTTTTCTTCTGTATAATGGGCATTATTCTAGAATTATTTATCTCAAAGGGTTGTGACTGTGAGCAAATTTTTTAACTTCTCTTGTTCATTAGACGTTAGTATTTGGGGAAGGGTTGCAACTCCTAGCTAAGATTCTCACTGGAAGGACTTATCACCTCTTGCTGAATTTCAGTTTGCAAACTCTTAACATATTTATTCAATAAACGTACAGCAACAAAAAAGAGGCAAGATAGCTAAATGGTCAGAGCTATGGGTTTTGGAACCAGACTGGTATGTTGCCTGGGAGCTAGAG
>NW_007212633.1:0-798 GCF_000164805.1 Carlito syrichta
CAACAAATGGAGAGAGAGACCTCTACTGAAACAGATAAAAACTATAGACCACAGCTACAGACGAACCAACTCCCATAAAAAAATAAAGCATATAATGATGCTAACATACAAGCTAACCAACCACCTTATTGGTGTGCTGTTCCTCTATACAAAGATATGGTTTACAGAGAGAAGAAAAGAAAGAGTTAAAAAAAAGGAACAATACAGTAGGAATAGAATTAAGTCATTAAACTAACAGAGTCAATCAAGCTTACTCTGAGACTTTTCATTTAAGTCCAATGTCCTTTCAGTTCTGATTTCTAGCTTTCTTTTCAAGCTGGTATATTAGTTTGCGGTTAGGGTCAGTTGCCCCTGGTCTGCTGTGAAGGGCAGTTCAGATCACCCTCTGTTCACCACTCTGGCTTATGTCTTTTTCAAGCTTGTTTCTCCCATTTCAGTGTTGTTACCTTGAATCGCCAGCAGGAGGTGCTATCTCAGCTGCTAGCCCCAGAGGGGGTGGGGCGGGACAGGAACCGGCAGAGACTAGAGATGGATGCCTGCCTCAGGGCACACGACAGGAGACTCACACGGTGGGCAGGACATCTCCATTGCAAGAGAGGAGGCAGCGATCCCAGCAGATCTTGCCTGCAGGGGCTTCAAGGACTGAAGTCATGGATCGCCTCTGGCCCGGGTGGTGCGATGTGCTACTGGCGGCGGTGTTGTCTGCACTGCAGTGGCTGTCCAGACCGCTGTGATACCCCAGCGGTGGCAACAGCCGAGTTCTGTATGAAGACCAGGTTGCGATGTTGGGGTCCGCAG
>NW_007212634.1:0-730 GCF_000164805.1 Carlito syrichta
AGAAAAGAAAGAGTTAAAAAAAAGGAACATACAGTAGGAATAGAATTAAGTCATTAAACTAACAGAGTCAATCAAGCTTACTCTGAGACTTTTCATTTAAGTCCAATGTCCTTTCAGTTCTGATTTCTAGCTTTCTTTTCAAGCTGGTATATTAGTTTGCGGTTAGGGTCAGTTGCCCCTGGTCTGCTGTGAAGGCCAGTTCAGATCACCCTCTGTTCACCACTCTGGCTTATGTCTTTTTCAAGCTTGTTTCTCCCATTTCAGTGTTGTTACCTTGAATCGCCAGCAGGAGGTGCTATCTCAGCTGCTAGCCCCAGAGGGGGTGGGGCGGGACAGGAACCGGCAGAGACTAGAGATGGATGCCTGCCTCAGGGCACACGACAGGAGACTCACACGGTGGGCAGGACATCTCCATTGCAAGAGAGGAGGCAGCGATCCCAGCAGATCTTGCCTGCAGGGGCTTCAAGGACTGAAGTCATGGATCGCCTCTGGTCCGGGTGGTGCGATGTGCTACTGGCGGCGGTGTTGTCTGCACTGCAGTGGCTGTCCAGACCGCTGTGATACCCCAGCGGTGGCAACAGCCGAGTTCTGTATGAAGACCAGGTTGCGATGTTGGGGTCCGCAGCCCCCGGGAAGAGAGCCAGAGACCCACTGCAGTTCTCCTTTGCAGAGGGTTTCACAGACCTGATTGCCCTGTTGCCATCTTGCCAGAAGAACTCCCAATAATAAT
>NW_007212635.1:0-969 GCF_000164805.1 Carlito syrichta
TATTTACACACACACACACACACACACACACACACACACACACACACACATATGTCATACATATATGATATTTTTTCTAAAGTCAATTTGGTGGGAAAAGACGTTATATGTTAAATATGAAAAAATACTGCCATCCAAAGATGCTGAATCAATTTATATCCCAATAACATTGAAAATTGAAAGATACATTTAAAGATTCTATGGTGATTCAGTGTGATTACTATTCCGAGAATATATTCATTCACTTATTTACTGTTCAATCCAATATGTAATCATTGAGTGTTTTCTATTCTTCAAACATTGGGGAGGTAATCATGTAATCAAGTTACAGTCCTTAAGGAGTTAAAATCTAGTTGGGAAAATTTATACAATCAGATAATTATAAATCATGTAAAAGATGTTATTGATGTCAGAACAGGATATTATGGCAGCATGAAATAAGTGTCTTTGCATTTTTCTTAGACTTTGGTAGATGGGAACATCCAAGTTGAGACAAAAGTTAGAAGAAAGCCTTGTAAAAGAGTAAGGGATGACATTTCAAAAATAAAAGCATGTATGGCCAAAAATTCAGGAGTTAGATATTGTATTGTGTTCCTGGAGACTCTATACATAGTTTCATATTATTAGAGGATAAAGCATGGAGTCAATCATGGCAGGAAATGGGGGCAGAGCTAGACTGAGGTCAGATTGTAGGTGACCATGAATGCTATGTTAATGAACTTGCATGTTATATGCTAGATGATAGGGAAATTTTACATGGTATTAAGCAGAACATGGAAATGATTATATTTAGGTTGCTGATGCATTGTGTTGAGTGGGTTTGGAGAGTGCAAGAGTAGTGACAGAGTAACCGGGAAAGCAGTATAAGAAATAAGGTTGAGATGATAGGTCAATGGCCAGACAGATGAAGATCATATTTGAATAAGGAACTTCAACTTTATCTTACCTAAAGTGGATGCCTCCAAGTAG
>NW_007212636.1:0-8658 GCF_000164805.1 Carlito syrichta
TGCAAGGAATTCCAGTGATTTTCTTAAGACCTGGCTGTGATGCCATGGGATGTCTATATTGCTGTACATCTCACATTCCTTCCAATACTGCTTTTCCCAAATTGATGTAAGTCCTGTATATTTAGATCTTTTTCAAAACATATATTACTCACACCATCCTGATGATAAAAACTAAAAAAAAAGAAACTTATTCTGGGATTTGAGGCATGTTCTCCTCCTCTATAATGGACACAAGTCCAATTGTCTGGCAGAAAAGCCAGCACACTTTGACTTTAATATTGACTTGAAGATCAGTCAGATTAAATTCCACCAGTGAGTGCCAGAATTGCATATTCACATACTTCTCCAAGCACCAACTCAAAACCACCTTATTTATAGTTTCCCCCACAAACTTCCAGGCCAAAAAAGAAAGGGTCAGAGGTACAAACCAAAGTGGTCCACCAAAAGTAGAAGATTCTTTATTAGGTTTTGCTTTATAAATGAATGTGAATGTATACTCTATTATTTTTAATATATAAATGTTTTAAATTATCATAAAAACAATTGCTAAATTTCTCAGTGACTGTTGAGTAAAACTATGTTGTATTGAATCTATCAGTTAAGGATACTTAGGCTGAGATGAAGCAAGCTGGTTTAGCATCCAGAAACTTGACATGAGCTTCTTTTACTTGACATGACATTACTTTGAGATCCGAGACTCACACAAATAGGTGAATACAAATGGAAGCAGCTTTTTAAAAATGCTTTTTGAGCTATTTCAGGAAAAATAATGGCAGTGCTATGGCCAAAATACTGCCAAAGAGATGACAAAGTGCTTGATACTCATAGTGGGAATTTAAATAGTGGTATTTTACTGCAAGGTCAGATAACATGGGCCTTATTATGAAACTGAAATTTCTGTGGTACATTCTATTCTATCTCAAGGAAATATTCATTAAATCCTTTTTCCAGTAAATAAAAAGACATAATTATGTTCTGTAATTGATGCTAATTCTTAAATTTTCATAACTTGTAAATGAATTTGGTTCCATAAAATTCATAGACCCTGCATCAGTTTTCTTCACTTAACTCTCAAATTTTAATTTCAGTTCAACTATGGCAGGTAATGTAAAATCATTTAGATGTCTATCCTGTTGATATAAATTGAGAGAGTCTGCTAAATAACTCCATATGGTCAGCTACTTTTTTGTCATAAGAATAAGAGATTTATTAATTTTCTCCAGGGATTTTTTTTTTTACCCTGTACTGTGATGTCTCATTTTCCCCAATTCAGAACATAGATACATGCATCAGACTAAGTTACCCTCTCCTGTACCTTCTCATGTTAAGGCAATGTAATAATAATGATGATGATAATGGTAGCTAGCATTTATAGAATACTTACTACAATCCAATGATGTATAATTACTTATATACATCATCTATTTACTATTTTAAGCAAACCTATTTAGTAGATATTATGGTTACCTACATTTTATGTATTAAAAATTTAAATACCTGGCAGGTAGAAACAGGATTCTAACTCAAGCTCTCCAGAGTTCAAACTAACCATTACGCTATATAGCACTCATCTATTAAGAAGAAAACACTTTCAAAGTCACTTCCCATTTCATTACAAATTTGATGAGATAAAGATGATTGATTTATTAGCATTTCAAACTTTCCCTTTTCCTTTTTCCCATGCTTGTTAGAAAGAGCTCTGGCTTTGCTTGCTTTATCTTTTTGCTTCCTTCTGCCATTAAATGAATTCCTTCCTCACCACTCATTTCTTAGGTTTTTGTGAATGAAAGAAAAGTAAGGGTGAGAAAAGAAGACAGTCAGTGTCTTGTAAGTGAAGTCTGTTTCTGAAATAGCATTTCTGAAAATTTTGAGGAGAGAAGAAAAAGAGCAACTATGACTTATGAGAATAGTTACAAGAAAGAAACAAAAATTGTTACCCTACATCGTCACTTCGTTTTGTTCAATAAACACATGGAATGGTATTTTGGTTGCTTGGACTGTGTGTTTTGGGCCACAGCATAACTGGGATCTAACTGTGAGGGTTAATAATTTATGACAAATGTTTTAATTAATTTTGATTTTAATTGAAAAATAATAATTTTATACATTCATGGGTACATAGTAATGTTTTGATACATGAAATGTATAGTGATCAGATAAGGGTAATTTGCATATTAATTATCTCAAACATTGATTATTTCTTTGTGCTGGGAACATTCAATATTCTCCTTCTTGCTCTTTGAAGCTATTTAATATATTATTTCTTAACTGTAGTCATCTACAGTGGAATAGAATACTATTACTTATTCCTCCTGTCTAGATGTAATTTTGGTATCCTTTAACAAACCCTTAACACATTTTTCCAAAAAGAAAAATTTTCAAGCCACTATGTTAAAGAAACATCACTTTTTAGTACCATGCTGTACCATGTTGTATATGCCAAGAAAATCGAGAGGTTAACCCTTTGGGCTTGGTGTTCTGCTTGAAACTGTGATATCTATTGGTGAGAGAACAACATCAGCTTCACAGCAAATTTTTCACATCCTGAGTCCCATCTGGACTCAGTTACTTATATTTTTCCCAGCAAACGCTATGATTTTGAACTTACTTATTGACTAAACACTTCTTTGCCCTCATTGCAACATTAGACACACAAATTAGTGTGGCTTCATATATGCTGTGAATACAAACATAGAGCATAAAGATGAATATTGATGTGTTTTCATGCCACCTATTAGGGAACTGGGTTAAACTCAGTTTTTCAAAATATTGTTCAGTAATATATGCGTGTTGCAATAAAAGGCATCGTTTGAACATTCGATAAGGGTATCACTTTGAGTTCAACTGTTTCTTTGTGATCCCAAAAAGATTTTCACCATCGCTGAATTTTCCCTTGTTATTTGGCATTGAAGGAAGCTGCAGGTAATATTTATTGTTGTTGTTTACTGTGACAGTAACTGCAAATGCTGTGTGTGTCCTCCCTTCTTCACTTTCCAGGCACTCATCTTTACACACTGAAGGCTGCTTCCTCAAAACATCTGCAGCTCACTGCCTGAGATCCTTGTGACTGTAGGGGCACTCAGCTAGAGAGCAAGACAAGCTGCAAGTGCCAAAGAATAACAGCTTATGGACACAGTTTCAAATATGACAGATGGAAGCAACAGTTAAACACCCCACTTTTCTGGCCCTTGGTCCTGCTAACTTTGAGATATATTCCATGCAGTATCCTAGAATTCCCCAATGAGACTGCACCCCAGTTTTGCACATTCAGTAACTAGCTTAACAACACCCTCTTTCCCTTTATCAGTTTCCTTCATTTCTTTGACAATGTTGCCACTTCCTAATGATGTCACCCAGGATCATTTCCCAATCAAACCCCTTGCACTTCAATTCTTGTCTTAGAGTTGGCTTCTAGAAGAATCTAAATTGATACACTAACCCTACTTATATTTTTATAAAACTTTTTTTGTGTGTATGAGTTGGGGTCTCATTCTGTTGCCCAGTCTGGAGTTGCATGATCATGGCTCACCACAGCCTCGACCTTCTGGGCTCAGGTGATCCTTCCACCTCAGCCTCCTGAGTAACTGAGACTACAGGCATGTACCACCATTCCTGTAGTGCATGTGTGTGTGGGTGTATACATATACACATATGTGTGTGTGTATATATATATATATATGTATGTATGTATGTATATATATATTTGTTTTATATATTATGTATATATAATTTTTTTTGGTAGACATGAGGTCCCACTATGTTTTCTAGGTATATAAACCAAAATTTGATCGATTGATTGCAATTGCAAATTGCAGACAGAAAAATAAACATATTTATAGATATCAGTGATGTTTCATGTAATCAAAAGACTTTTAAATGTTGTTTTGTAATGAGATTAATTTTCACTAACTACAGAATATATATGTAAATATGTATTTAGATATATATATTTGCTTAGATCCCTGCAGGCTTGATGAATAATCACACACTTACACTGCAATATTTGTTATTTTGCAAATAAGCCTTTGATGATATAGGCCAATAACAGCAGCATAATGTTTTTGCCAGTGCTTTATCTTGTTCAGGATGTAAATTCTGCAGTATTTAATAGCACTGTACAGTCCCATACCACAGAAAAACACATTTTGATTTACTACATAAAAGTTATCTTCATCAGGTTTCTACTTTTGCTTTTCTATGCATGCAATAAAACTTTTTAAAGAATTCAGAGACTCAGAACCCCTACCTCTGATCACTAGTAAAATGGACAGTCTAAGAAGATACATTATTTTGACTGTGGCATCTAGTATTCCCCAAACATTATTAGACACCTCTAGGGGTGTACACACACCAGCTTGAGAAGCACTGATTTAGGACAATTCCTGACTTTCCTCAGAAGGGTGCTGATCTGCATCCCCAAATTCTTCAAAAAGCCAAAGATTCTGAAAGAGGTAGCTGGTAATTACATTTACAGTTTTTTCTGTCAAGCACATTTCTTTATCTTATTAGTCTGGTAACGTGGAAAACATCACCTTAAGCAGCAGCAATTGAAAATAAAATTAGTAAGGTTTTCTCTGTCAACCTTCCCCACCCCTCGTCCACTCTTCCACTCTTTGCTAGGCCCACTCTTTCTTATGTTGAGTTCTACGGCAGATGTAATGATTCAGATAATCAAAAGGAACTTTCACAACTGATAAACCCGTTCCAGGAAGCTGAGTCCCAGTGTGACAACACATGTTGAGCAAAAGTCTCTTTTGTGCTACTCGGAGGCTTGACAGTTAAGAACAACTGCAGTAGGCAGAAACTTCAAGAAATTGGTAAATTGACAAAAATACACTGAAAGTGGAGAATATTTCAATATATTTATATGTGTATGGGGCCTTTTTATTAAATCTTAAATTCTGCTCATTTCTATTAGAGAAACTGGATTTGTAAAAAACTTGGTTATTAAAAAGAATAGCAGTTTTATTATGAGGAAATAGGTAGAATAATTCAAGCTAAGATAATAAAATATTACCCACTGTAAAGGACAGATAAAAATCATTTGTAATTTGGATATCATTTATTTGTATACAAAACACTTCAGGGCACTTAAAAATTGTTCCTTCCCTGCTTAGAGTTATATTTATCTCATTTCTACTTACATTGTAAATGCACAATTTCTAAGAAAAAAGAGGTCTGAAATATTTTCTTGGTTTTTAGTTTATTTGTTAAATGAAATGTGCCTTCCTTCTTTCTCCCCCTTCTAATAGGTGACCTCTGAAATATTGAGACTTACTAAACTGAGTATTAAATAGAGCCCTTGTTATGCATTGAATTGTATCCCCCCAAAATTCATATGTAGAGGTCTTAACTTCCAGTACCTCAGAATGTGACCTTGTTTGGAGACAGGATATTTACAGAGGTAATCAAGTTAAAGTAGGATCATAATCCACTATGACTGGTGTCCTTATAAAAAGAATAAATTTGGAGACTGACATGCACTCAGGGAGAATGTCATGTAAACATTAAAGCAGAGATTGGGGGTGACGTGTCTGCAAATCAAGGAATGCCAAAGATTGTCAGCAAATCACCTGAAACCAAGGTGAGAGGCATGGAACAGATTCTTCCACACAACCCTCAGAAAGAACAGACCCTGCTGACACCTTGATCTCAGAACTGTGAAGACAAAAAATTTCTGCGGCTTAAGCCACTCAGTTTGTGATACGTTATTACAGTAACCTTAGCAAATTAATACACCTCCCAGTTGGGCTCTCTTAGATTGTTGAACTTGGAGAAATAAGTATTAGATTAGGCATTTAGAGACCTATGTTCTGAAGTCAGTTTCATCAATGACTAACTACCGGATATTGTTCCAGATTTCAGTTTCTTTGTCTGAAAGATGATGGTATCATCCACTGAAAAATTCTAAAGTTCAAGAATTGGCACAGATTTCTTTTGAGAGAAAGAACATTTGTAGATTCAATTGTGTTTCATCTGCTATATAGAAATACAGACTTACAAAACAACAAGTTAATGGATGACTATACATATTGCATAAGAGGTTCTTTACATTAAAACTAAATTGAATACAAATTGTCTTTAATGATGAAATTCTATCTCCTTTAAGCACAATTTCATATATTAAAACTTAATTTACACATATATTTTCCAAGTATCTGTTGCAGTCAGTGAGATATGCTTATAGTAGTAAAATTTATTCTTGTTACTTTATAGTCAGTACTTGTGCTGCCAGATAAGTGATAATGTATCTATTTCCAAAGAACTTCCTATTAAACTCTGGCCATGGCTTCTCAGATGAATGGTAATGGATGATTTTGTGCATGTGCACACACACACACACACACACACACACACACGCACACACACAATGTAACTGGGGAAAATGGTTTCCCTAGAAAGAGTTTCCTTATGTTCAGTTATCTGTATCCCATATGCCAATATAACTCCTTGTTTTAGTCTAAGAATAATTAAAATCTGAGCCCAAGGGCATGGAGTCAGTTCTGGCACTGATATTCTGGACCATCTTCAAGATGGCTGGAAGTGGGTACAAACTTAAACTACTCTAGAGGTTAAATAATTAAGAGAAGGATATCTAATTTAATGTAATGAAGCTGTCACTGAAATGACCAGAAGGAGGAAATTTCCCATCTCCAATCTCATAGCATCATTTTCTAAGTAGTTATACATATATGTGGAGTGCAGAGAGTCATTATTTTCTTTACAAGATCAAAATCCAGCCTCCACTTTTAGGAACCAGAGACCTGTGAGCGTGTGAAACTTTTCTTTCTTTGGGGAAATCATATATCTCCTTTAAGAAATAATAGACCTCTTATTATGTATATAATTGTCTGATTAAAGTGAACTGGGACTCCTTTCTATTAATTATAACCTTTTTAGGGAAAGAAAAGCCATTTAAAAATTTAGGCAAGTACAACTATGAACTGGTTCCTAAATGGAGAGGCAAGTAATGTCTTGCTTGCTTTCAAGTTGTAAGTGACTTGTTGGGTTAAAGGCTGAATATGTTTAGGTCAGGTAACCGCTTCAGCTTGACTGATACAGTTGTTGTTTCAGTGCTTGGCCAAATAGCCTTTAATGTTGCAATCAAGTAATAGATACGAGATTGACAAGTAACAAAGAAAAAGAGCTTTCAGTCAACATGGACTAAAATCCATTATTGTGGTGTGTACACTGTTCAGGGGACCTGTAAACACATCTTCATTGATCCCACAGAAAGATAGAAATATCTCTCCTTGTATGGCTCAATCAAGGCCCTTTTCACAAAGGTAAAGTGCAAACAATATTGAAGAAGCAGAAAGAGACTGACATTACAGTCAAACAGTAAATAATAGTTGGACCAGGAAGCCTATCTATAACATTTCAAATTCCTGTCAGCTCACATGAAATGTATAACTTCTCTATTGCAGCCTCAGGAAGATCAGAATGTGGGGGACTGTTCAGTCCCCTTATTGTCATCCCCCTTTTACCAACTGACCAAATCAATAAGGGGAAAAAAAATCTCACTTTACAGTTTTGCATTTTCATGGGTACCTTAGTGGATAAGTCTCTGAAAAAGACCTCATCTGTGCAGGTCAATAATTCATTCATCTCCCTCCCACCAACTCCATATTTAGGATCTACTGACATTTATGGGAAAAATTTTTGTTGATTATAAAAGAGAAAAAAATTAGCATGCAGTGGAAGTAGGACTGGATTTGCCTGCCAATTTGAAACTTTATTAGAATTGCCCACTGCATCCATTCTAAACTTCCACTTTCATTTATGTTTAAATGCTTGTAATTAGGAGAAGCTATTTGGGAGTTGTAGACACCAATAAATAGTTTGTATGGGTTTCTAAAAAGGTTGGCAGGATGCTCTGAAGCTCAGCATAGTTTATAAACAGATTCATCTGTTATGTAAATCTCCATCCATAATCATTATTTACCCATTATAGCTAATCAGCATACAAGAGGAGGAAAAGTGAAAAGAATTTGTAATGTCTTAAAAACAATTGCTCTTATACCTGCAGATTCCTTAAATTTAGCCATCAACCAACTAGACATCTAATCTTTTATTCTTTAAAAAAAAAAATTGCCTAAGAGAAATCAATACTGCTTGTTTAAAAACAATGATCTTATTTAGATACAGAATAGGCAAATAAGAAACAAATTGGATTACCCTTTGACGCCACTTATTATCCTGCTTGCTTCTTTTCCTCCTTTCCTTCCCAAACATAAAATTCCAAATAAAGCAAAGACTCATGGAACTCAGGATGAAATATAAGCTATGCCTAAGTGAGCCGAGTTCGGTGGCTCAGCCTGTAATCCCGCGCCTTTGGGAGGCTGAGGGGAGTGGATTGCCTGTGCCTGCGAGTTCAAGACCCACCTGGGCAGCGAGACCTCATCTCTACAATAAATTTAAAAAATCAGCCGGGCGTGGTAGCGCATGCCTGTAATTCCGGCTACTTGGAAGGCTGAGGCGGAAGGATCGCCAGAGCCTAGCAGGTCGAGGCTGCGGTGGCCAGGAGCGGCCACTGCACTCCAGTCTGGGTGACAGAGTGAGACTCCAATTCAAAAAAAAAAAAGCTATGCCTAAGTGTTGGGAACAGACATGACATAATACTTTAAATATCTGGGATCCTTGTGCAGGGAGTGTTAA
>NW_007212637.1:0-396 GCF_000164805.1 Carlito syrichta
TTTGTAGTGTATCTATATAGCTCACAGAACATTGCCTTAGAATCTATAGAAATGGAAATGTCTGTTAGAGAAAACAGAGCAAATCCCTGACTGAAAGTGTACAGAAAAACCTCTCTACCCAATAAGAAATCATCCATGAGCACATCACCTGTCCTATTCTTTGTCCATTCCTCTTTTCTTCTATAAAACTTCACATCTTGTTTTTGATTTCAGGAGAGGTCTTAACTTCCCATTATCTGACCTCCACTGAGATCACTCTCTCTAAATGGACTTGCCCTTCCCTGTAAGCTTTGAAATACAGTAACGGATGCCAGGCTCGGTGGCTCAGCCTGTAATCCCGTGCTTTTGGGAGGCTGAGGTGAGTGGATTGCCTGAGCCCGCGGGTTCGAGGCCCGC
>NW_007212638.1:0-752 GCF_000164805.1 Carlito syrichta
CTAGTGCAGTGATCATGCAGTTCTTCAGTATAACGAATTACATTGATGATTTTTGAATATTAAGCCAGCCTTGCATTCTAAGAAAAACTCCACTTGACCATGATGTGTTTCCTGTCTTGTATATTGTTGGATTTGGTTTGCTGACATATTGCTTAAAAATCCTTAAACCTATGTTCATGAGGAATATTGTTCTATAGTTTTCTTCTCTGGTAGATATCAAGATGTCTTCTATAACAAAATACTTGAGACTGGGTCGTTTATACAAAGCGCTGTATTTCTCACAGCGCTGGAGGCAGGGAAGTCCAGGATCAAGGCAGCAGCAGGTTAGGGCAAAGTCTTTCTGCTTCCATGATGGCACCTTGGAAGCTGCGTCCTCCAGAGGGGAGACGCACTGTGTCCTCACACAGTGGAAGGCAGCAAAGCTAAAGGAGCAGACTCCCCCATTAAGTCCCTTTTTAATGACATTTATCCATTTTTGAGCACAGGGACCCATCTGCCCCCCCAACCTAATCACCTCCAAGAAGGCCACACCTCCCAATACTGTTGCACTGGGGATTCAGTTTCAACATGAAAGTTGGAGGGGAAAAAAAAACCATAGCTTAGAGAATGCTGAGCTCATAGAATGAGTTAGCAAGTAGAGCTTCCTGTTCAATTATATGGAAGACTTTGTGTTGATTTAGTATTCTTTTATTCTTAAGTATTTGGTAGAATTCTGTAGAGAAGCCATCTAGGCTTTGAGTTTTCTTGAGGGA
>NW_007212639.1:0-690 GCF_000164805.1 Carlito syrichta
TAAAAATCCTTAAACCTATGTTCATGAGGAATATTGTTCTATAGTTTTCTTCTCTGGTAGATATCAAGATGTCTTCTATAACAAAATACTTGAGACTGGGTCGTTTATACAAAGCGCTGTATTTCTCACAGCGCTGGAGGCAGGGAAGTCCAGGATCAAGGCAGCAGCAGGTTAGGGCAAAGTCTTTCTGCTTCCATGATGGCACCTTGGAAGCTGCGTCCTCCAGAGGGGAGACGCACTGTGTCCTCACACAGTGGAAGGCAGCAAAGCTAAAGGAGCAGACTCCCCCATTAAGTCCCTTTTTAATGACATTTATCCATTTTTGAGCACAGGGACCCATCTGCCCCCCCAACCTAATCACCTCCAAGAAGGCCACACCTCCCAATACTGTTGCACTGGGGATTCAGTTTCAACATGAAAGTTGGAGGGGAAAAAAAAACCATAGCTTAGGAGAATGCTGAGCTCATAGAATGAGTTAGCAAGTAGAGCTTCCTGTTCAATTATATGGAAGACTTTGTGTTGATTTAGTATTCTTTTATTCTTAAGTATTTGGTAGAATTCTGTAGAGAAGCCATCTAGGCTTTGAGTTTTCTTGAGGGAAGATTTTTAACTGAAAGCGCAATTATCCCATTTTTCAGTGACCCTGGAGTGTCAGGGGAGCTGGGGCAATTTGCTTAGAAATGTACACGT
>NW_007212640.1:0-765 GCF_000164805.1 Carlito syrichta
CAACCTGGGAGACCAGGGGCGCCTCTTCATGTCTCGGCTTCTGGTTGGATTCATGGACAGTACAGAGGGTTAGGGTGAAATCCTCTCTGGCAGAGGCTTCTGAGATATTATTTAAAGGCCTCCTCGGTTTGAGAGTTGACAATACCAGTACCCCTTGGAATGTGGGTCTTCATCCTCATAACTCCACTGTACCAAGTGTAGTGCCTCACATACCGCTGCAATATGGGCGAATGCTGCTTACTCAGGACAGAACTTGAGACAGAACTTGACCGTGTGTTTAAGGCCTGCACTGGAGCATACAAGAAAAGGGCTTACACATCAAATGCTTTCCTCTTGCTCCCTGGAGAGCACAAAACTTCAAAGAAGCCTTTGGCAAATCCTTGTGTAAACTGTGGAATCTCTTTTTCTTATAAATAAACCTCGCTTCTGAAGCTGGGAGAGACACACACACACACACACACACACAAAACAAAAGTAATATATACTCCCTGGAAAAAACAATTCTAACAGTAATAGAAGAGAAAATGCAGCATGTTAAGCCTCTCCCTGATGATCCTTCCACTCCCACTCCTCCAAGATACTCACTATTAAAACTTGGAGTGTTGTAGGAACTGTTTAGATTAGAGAGGTCCCCCTGCTCAGCCTCAGGAGGAACTTTGATCATATTTTAAAATCACAGTGAGTAAGAAATTTCTAGACACTAACATAGTCTGCCCAAGAGCTTCTCTGTCTCCCTATTCCATGGAATGCTGCCTCTGCTGTCCC
>NW_007212641.1:0-706 GCF_000164805.1 Carlito syrichta
CCTCTCTTAACTTTGGGGATCTATGAGCAGGGAAATTAAGAAAAACTTCCCCAGCTTCCCCATCTTTATACGCAGAGGAACAGCCAATTATAGCACGGATTTCCTGCGGTCACTTTCATTACCCACAGAGAACATTCCATGGTAGAGCCTGCCAACAGAGCTTATCACAGCAGACTGCTTCGAAGGCCTGTCAAAGAACAGGACTCCAGACAGTCTCATTTTCTTTAACAACAAACAAGAACTCTCTTCTCCCCTGTTTTATCTCTATGTCCCCCCAAAAATATACTGTTGGCAGTTGCTTTCTTGCAGACTTTCTAGGAAGCAAAACAATAACACTAGTGAATGCTGACATTCTCTTCCTAATTAACATGCAGAAATATGCAACCCATAACTCCAATTTGAAATGTCATCCTGGCACTGCACTTCTATGCTGAAGGAAAACCTTTGCGAGGCTCAAAGTGTATAATCAGACTCTTCTACCCAAAGGCATTTGTAAAACAGCCATGTCTGGAGCCCCCTTCCCCCACTGAATAGTTCAGCCCTTGTAAACTCTCTTCTAAAAGTCCCAAGGGCTGGCTGAGGCAGTAACCTATCTTGCAGAGCAAAAATGTCAACAGAAAAAAAAAAAAGAAAGAAAGAAAGAAAGGAAAGCAAGGCAAAAGGGAGACGGTTTTGATGTATTTCAAGCACCGTGTCAAATAAATAG
>NW_007212642.1:0-1760 GCF_000164805.1 Carlito syrichta
AAAAAAAAAAAAGAAAGAAAGAAAGAAAGGAAAGCAAGGCAAAAGGGAGACGGTTTTGATGTATTTCAAGCACCGTGTCAAATAAATTAGCTCAGTGCCACAATTAGGTAGCTAGGCCAAGAAGGAAAGATGTGTTTATTCTTGTCTCTTTTGCCTTGCTTTGATGCCAACTCTATCCAGTGACAGAATGAGGAGCTGGTTCAAATTGCAAAGCGGAGATCAATTATAAACCCTACCACTAATAACTTCCACACCTTGTGAGGGATGATAACCAGTTTCTTTATACAGACAGGAAGGGGGTCTACTCTGTTGGGAGTATATGCAACCGTCAGCATTATATCTAGTGGGGGATGGAAAGTTTCATGATGTAGTCACTGCCTTCCCTACCCTGCTCCTATTTCAATGTTTCTTATTTCAGAAAATGGTACCACTATCTATCTAGTTATAGAAGAAACGAGAAGTAAACCTAGGAAAACTGTCTCTTCTACCTCCTTCTAACAACCAGTACATTACCAAATCCAGCTTTTTTTTTTTCCTAGTTTAAAGATCTCATTTGGCTTTATTACGATTCTAGAATCAGGCAATACTTCATTCCATAAAATGGAGTATGTGCTCCCCAAATCCAGTTTTTTAATAACATAAACATCTCTAGATTCAATCAATTCTTCACCACTACCATCAGCAATGCAGTTCAAAGTTAACTCCAACTTGGGTTGCCAGATAAAATTTAATACAGGGTGTTCTGTGCTTTTATTTGCCAATTCTATCAATCTAACTAATTTACCCATCAGATCTCATTCTAATGACCACTTCTAAAGGGACAGCTTTCCCCAGTTTCATAGATATCAAATTTCCTCATCTTATGACCTTCTTTAAAAACCTCCACACACACACAACTGGATATTTATTTGCTTAATTATTGGAATTGTGTCTTGTCCACTAGATGGTAAGACCCATAAAGACAGTAGCCATATCTGCTTTTGTTCAGCATTTTATCTTTAATGAATAAGTGAATGAATGCACAAACTAGTTATCAAGGCTACAGAAGAAGGATCAGTCTTTGGGAAGCCAAGAAGTATAAGAGCATCCCATCCCTGCCTGTGACATGACCTGGGCATAGGCATTTAGCCAGGTTTTGTCCTCAATTCCCTGTAGTGTCTTAGACCAATCTCTCTCTGGTTCTCAGTTCTATCACTGAAAGAGACTAACTTTACTGTATTTCCAGCTCTAAAATCCTACAACCTGCCAATCTAAGACTCAAACAAATATTGGGTCTGAAAGAGAATTCTGAAGGTTATCAGGCCTTGAGGTTTTATTAATTCATTCTACTTGTCTGCCATCTCGCATGACACAGAACATATCTACAAAAGATCACCATTTCTCTGTAGTAACATCTTCTTTGGGAGGATTCACACCAATGATTTTTTTAAAGAAGCTTAACTCTTAAGATACGCTTAGCTTTGTGGAGTCGGACTCTTAAGATACGCTTAGCTTTGTGGAGTCGGCTGGTGAGAAAAGATACCCGGTTGAAGAGATCCTAACCCTTCCTTTCAAAAGCTCTTATTCTAATACTTCACTATAAAATACAGCAGCCACCAGCCATGGGTGGATACTTACATTTAAATGAGTTTATGTAATTTTTTTTTTTTTTTTGAGTTCGAGTTTCACTTGGGCACTGCAGCCTTGACCTGCTGGGCTCCGGTGATCCTTCCACCTCAGCCTTCCAAGTAGCTGGAACTATAGGCGCATGCTACCACGCC
>NW_007212643.1:0-756 GCF_000164805.1 Carlito syrichta
TTGTGCATTAATTTCCAGTAGTATTCCATTCTTATTTTCAGTTGTAGTTGCTCATTTCTGTCAGAACCTGCTATTTCTTCTTTTCCCTGGTACACACATCGTCCTGTGTGTAAATAAATGGATGGCACCATCGGGCAATCAGACTGTCATTTAGAGACTCTGAGTTGTTTTAAATGCAGTCAATATCCGGGTAATATTCATTGGAAGAAGAGACATACAATGATATATTATTACTTGTGAAATAAGGTAATTATATAAGTTTATAGATTTGCATATCAGTAGATTATATATAGTTATAATTTTAAATATATAAAGATAAACCAAAATAGATTGTAGCTATATAGATTATAGATGTGTATAATGATATCAATTACAGATATAATTCAGTATTGTATATAATATCATTCTATAGATATCTCTAGATAGGTAGATTAATTGTGCAATATAATAAAATATATTGCATACATAAATATGTTACATAAAGTAAGTTCCTAGAAATGATTGTAGCCCAGCTCAGCCCCCACAGAGCTTGGTGCCAGCAGCCAGCATGACTTGCTCCCCAAGGAGACCTCATGGTCTGGCCTAGAGGATTCACACTAAGACCCTGGGCAAGTTGAGGGCTTAAGGCTGTTCTTTTCCTTCTCTGGATGCTTTGGGATCATTTTGATGATGGATTTGCTTAGGCTCAGTGTACGAGTCACGTTTACCTGAGTTCTTACCGCTTAAGGTTGAAGTAAAACTTGTATTTTAAATTCC
>NW_007212644.1:0-1829 GCF_000164805.1 Carlito syrichta
CATAGTGTGACAGTGCTGGTCATGGATACTAATATAAATCTAACCAAATGTTAAGTAAATTGATTATCTAGCATAGTACTTTATACACAGTAGGTCCACAAAGATATGTTTCCTTGTAAACTAATATTAGGTTTGGAAAAAAAGTCTGTCATAAACATGATTTACTGTCTTGTTTGATGGTTCACGTTAGTCAAATTGCTAACTCTATTTTGCATAACATTTTTTTCTTTTTTCCAGAAAAAGAGTGGGAGATTGTTGTTCTAATCTCTTTTTCAGAGCTCATCAATAATGCACCAGATCAAAATTTAGAACAGGCTGTGTAACGATTGGCATATGGGGGAATGAGGAAAATTAATTTGATAGAAGAGAACAACCAGACACCTTCTCCTCAATAATCCTTCTACTTCTGTGAAGGAAGGATAGGAACTAGTGAGAAGAGTTTTCAAACCTGCCCTTTTCTTTTGAACATGTAAATAACACATTGATGTGATTAAAATGGACCTTTTACATCTCCTTCTGACCTGCTAGCCAATCAGTTGTTTGGTCTTATTTATTCTAGCCCTGTGGTTTTGCTCCATTTACCCATCCCCCTGCATTTTGGCTTCAATCCCCCATACCTCTTTGTTCCAATTAGCCCCAACCATTTTTCTGCCCACCCTCCTATTCTTTCCTAATTTCAGTTTATATTTTTAATATCATTGCCAGGTCAACTTCTAAAAGCACAGTTCTCATCTTTATTCTGTTGTGGGGTTGTTTTTCACATCCCATCCTATATTGATATTGTTTGCCACCTTTGTTCACCTTTCACAGATCAAGGCTAAACTTAAGTGTGTCGGTTCAGAACAGTAAGGTTAAGAGTAGTATGGCAGTAGTATAAAAATCCAGATCAAAGAAACATTGAAAGTTCGCCATCCCCTGGGCAGTACCTTAAACCACAAGGGTCAAAAATGAGGAGAGAGTCTTAAGGACAAACAACTCTGTGTTATAGACTTTCTGTGCTTGACCTGGAGTTCTAGGATAAATCTATTTCTTTCAGGGAGTCCTCAATTGCTAGTAACAAACCAGGAATCCCACATAGGATGGTAATACCTGTGGTCTTATTGGCTTCTGAGAACTCCATTCTTGACCTTTTGGCCCCTGCTCAGTTCATAGATTTCTTTTAAATAGAATTTCCTTAGGGAAGTCTTCCCTTACTCACTGAGATTAGGCTTGGTTCCCACATAATTAATTTTATAACATCCTATAATTTCCCTTTGTAGCACTTATCAGAATGTCTAATTATACAATTAATTCATAGCTCTCTGACTAGACTTTAAATTCACAAGACCTTCAACTTTGTCCAGTGCTTCACTTAATACCTAGAATAAGGATGTTCTCAGTGGACATTTGTAGGGCAAGTGAATTCATAAATGGATCCATTCATCTTTCAGTATATTACCATTCTTGTGAAATGGGATTGAGGGTGACTTCCTTATAAGGGTCCCACTTCTATTCATGAGAACTCCATTCTGGTGATCTAACCACCCCACAAAGGCTCCATCTCCTAATTCCATCACATTGGTGATTAGATTTTCAGCGTATGAATTATAGGGGAACACAAACATTCATTATGTGAAGAAAACTAAACAGGATAATGGGGTGGTAGGTAACAGGGGCTAAGTGGTTGCTGTATGAGATTGGGGAGTCAAGGAGAGCTGTTTTTGCAGAGGTGACATGTGGGCCACCACCCTTTTCTTCTCCAGTCACGGTTCTCAACTAGGGATGATTTTGCTCCCCAAAGGACACTTGGTATCTGGAAATCCTTTTAGTTGCCACAATTTGTAGGGGGT
>NW_007212645.1:0-707 GCF_000164805.1 Carlito syrichta
CCCTTGCACTGTACTTGGAATGTGCCCCCCTTCCTTCTTCTGTTTGAACTTTCTCAACTTGTTTATTGATCTTATTCAGAAATCACTAAAGCTCAAAGAAAGCAGCCGCCCAGTATCAGACTCTCTGATATCTGCAGAATGAGGCATCTTCACATGCCTTGGAGACACAGTTGTGGTTCTAGATAAGAACCTCATGGGCTCTTTTGAAACTTTTACATCTCTTAAAGATGTTAATCGATCTTTTGGGTATAATAACCCCTTTCTCCCATGTAGTTCATGTTTAACTTTGATCTTTAGTTAAGACACATGAAAGAGGTATGTTTAGGCTATAAATGCATAGAATAAAGCATGCTTCTTTGAGCAGGCCTTAGTGTTGATAACAGACCTGTTCCCTGTTGCCTTGGCTACAGAATAATCCCATTTTCTCCCAGTTTTCTGCCTCTCGTTTCTGACTGACCATGAGGGAAAGCAACTGGGCTAGTTTTACTAGAACAGATTATGTTTGAGCTGATACCAGACCCACAGTTCACTATGGAACAATCACAGAGAGGTTATTCCAGAAGGGACATCCAGGCTGGTGGACTGGATAAAAGTAACTGTAAAAAGCGTGTTTAGGCCTGGCTCGGTGGCTCAGCCTGTAATCCCGCGCCTTGGGAGGCTGAGGTGGGTGGATTGCCTGAGCCCATGGGTTCGAGACCCGCCTGGGC
>NW_007212646.1:0-786 GCF_000164805.1 Carlito syrichta
CTTCATCATAAACAGAAACTATATACCTATTAAACAATAACTCCCTATTTCCTCCTCCCTTCAGTCCCTGCTAACCACAATTCTTTTTTCTGTGTTTATGAACCTCATGCAGTGGGATCATGTGACATTCGACCTTTTATGTCTGGCTTATTTCACTTAAGCATAAACGTTTTCGCATGTCATCCATATTGTAGCATGTACCAAAATTTCACTTCTTTTTAAAAGCTGAATAACATTCCATTGTATACATAGACCACATTTATCCATTCTTCTGTTGATGGACATCCGAGTTGTTTCTGCCTTTTGCTATTCAAGTAATGCTGCTACGAACTTTGGTATGTGAGTTTCTATATTTTATACATTTTCACAAATCCATTCTCATGTGTTTTTGTTGTAAAAGTAAACTTTTGAAAGCATGTCACAATTTAGAGGCCAAATAGAAATTAATGATAACATATATTTTAAAGAGTCCAACATTTTATTACTAGCATTCATATTTGTTCATGCTGAAGATTTTTTTTGTCTATTGTTCCATTCAGAGGAAAAGCCAAAAATTTGGAATGTAACCAACACTACACAGATATATCCTAAGTATATAGTAACATTTTGCTAATTGTTAGTCTAGGAAAATATAAAAGATGGAATTACATTAATTATTTTGTGTTTCACCTTTCTGAATTTACTTTTAGTATTAAATACATAGCAAGTGCTTATACTTATTTAGATTATGCCTTTTTCTTTAGCAACCAAAACATGCTTATCCTTAATTAATCAGAATTAGTTCCA
>NW_007212647.1:0-1409 GCF_000164805.1 Carlito syrichta
AAGGATGTGAATATCTGTTCAAGGAACACTGTGACCTCTGCTCAGAGGGTCCTGAGTCCACAGTCTGGACCTGAATAGAATCCAAAGCCACCTCAGGAGAGGTTGATGCTGCAGAATTGGAATTGACCAAGATGTCAGCCCCAGTGCAACCTGGGAGAAACACTCTGAGAACCTCCCTGTAGACCGAGACCCACGTGAGCCGGGACCAACCTGCACTCCTCCTACAGAGTCCGCCTAGGGCTCCCACTGCAGGGTGCGCACAGCTAGGGAGGCGGGGCTGAGGCAAGAGATGCTACACATTAAAAGCAGTTTTATTGCTACAGTAGTCATTCAATTATTATAATAATTATTTTTGTGATTGAAAGCATGCAAACAGTCCTGAAAACTGTCTTCCAACTGTAGTTTTAGCTAGATTGTATTATTATATTCCTATAGAGGTCTCATGGTAATGTTTTATTTAATAGTTTCTTTTTGTGATGTGAATAATTGACATCCAAGAAATATTGCCTTCCAGTTCAAAGTTCTGAATATAATTACCCATCCAGGGAAATTAAGTTGGTAATCACACAGAATGTTTCATTCTAAATTCTTTGTTGCAAGGACACCTGGGAATCTGTGGAATTCCACTGACTGGGATGGAATCAAAGGGGCACAATGTTACTCTTGAGTACTGGAAAATTTAGAGGCCCTCCACATGTTCATTTTAAGTGGTACAGTATTATTTTGTCATACTATAATTCTCCATGCTATCCTTAGTCTTTTCATCCTTGGACCTAGACTGGCCAACACTCACTGCTGCCACACAGCCACTTCAGCTGTTTCCCCCAACCTCCTTCTGCTCCTACTGCTGTTGCCTTAGTTCAAGCCCTCATGCTTTCTGCTCTAAATACTGCAAAGTCCTAATTCTCATTTCTGCCCCCATTCTTGGTTCACCTCCATTCCATTCCTCCATAACATGCTCTTTCTAAAATGTAAAGCAGATCATGTGACACTCCTGTGATACATTCTTCCCTGTATCACAAAAGCTTTAAGCATAACGCCCACGTTCATTAATGTGAGACAAAAAAATTATGATCTGATCTTTCTTTACTTAACCTTCCTTGTCTTCTAACATTACCTTTCAGAGCTATACCCACAAATCATTCTGCAATTCCTTGGAGTCTCTTTCAGAGGAAAATCCAAAAGTAAGAAACTAAAAATTAAAATGTGTTATACTGTCCAAGCCTTGTCTTCCCCACACCTTTGTTTACACAACTGAAGAACAGTCATTTAAAACTACCGATTTTTCACTTATTCTTTGCTCAGTGAAAGACAAATCACTGCCAGTCTCAGTGACTCACACTTATAATCCCAGCACTTTGGGAAACCAAAGTGGGAGGATCACTTGAGCCCAGGAGTTTGAGACCAGC
>NW_007212648.1:0-2004 GCF_000164805.1 Carlito syrichta
CTCTAATTTTGCCATCTGTTCTCCACATTCTCTTGTCTCTTATTCTATGTCCTTTTCCTGAAATGCTGGTTAAGGCTCCTGAATGAATTTCTAAGCTTTTTCTTTTTTGATTAGGGTTCCTTTTTTCATATTTGATATTGTTCAGGGATTGTCTAATGAAGTCTCATGCCCTCTTCCCACCCCCACCTTTTCTATATTTTTGGTTTGGGCTTCTGACTCTCCTTGGCAGCAATGTTCTCTGGCTTCCCCTCCTCACTTTACTTCGACCTAGCATGGACCGATGCCTCTGAAGGGCATTGGGGGCCTTTCCCTGAGCTGTGATGTTCCCAGAAACAACATTCTTTCTGCCTCTTCTAGCTCAGGCCTATACTGCTTGTGGCCGGACCCAAGCTATGCCCTCTACAGCAGCTTCTTCCTGAATCCTTACTTAAATTACTCATTTTGAGATCAACATGATTTTCTTAGAGATCGCAAAAGGCAGTCTCTCTGTTTTATGGATGAGGAAGCTGAGACTCTGAGATGGCAAATGGTTTGCAGGAGGGTCCAAGAGTATTGATAGAGCAGAATCATAATTGGTAGATTTTTACACCATGTTCTTGATTTAGAACATGGAAAAGGGAAGGAAAAAGAACAAGTCTTACACATGTAATAATTGACTCATGAATCGTTATTAACTTCATGACAACCCTAGTGAGTTTTCTTCAGCTGCCATGTCCAAAAAAAGTCAGAGATTGGGTGGCTTAAACAACAGATGTTTATTTTCTCACAGTTCTGGAGGCTGGAAGTTCAAGGTCAATATGTCAGCAGATTGGCTCCTGCTGAGGCCTCTCTCTCTGGCTTGCAGGTAGTCATCATCTCCCTGTGTCCTCTCATGGTCTGTCCTCTGTGACTGCATATTCCTGGTGTCCCTCAGTGTGTCCTAATTTCCTCTTATTATGTGAACACCAGTCATTAAAATTAAGGCCCACTCTAATAACCTCATTTACATTTAATTGCCTCTGTAAAGGTCCTGTCTCCAGACACAGTCACATTTTGTGGTGCTGGTGTCAGAACTTTTGTTTCTGAAGTGGGACACTCTTAAGCCTATAGCATCCTCTGAGGTCAGGATTACAAATATCCCTATTAAATGATGGTAAGTAACTAGCTCAAGTTTGCTCAGAGAATAAGTGGTAGAGTCAGGATTTGAATACAAGTAATTTAGCCTCAGAAACCTGCTGTGTTCAGAAATGAACCACAATGACCCTATTACAATGTTAAGTATTGCCCACTGAATAACTTGTTCTGTATAAACATCATTTTCTATGAAGTTCAGTTTTTTTTTTCATTTGCCCTGACTTTTCTCAGTCTCCTTGGTTCTCCTTTGCTGTGTTTTCAGCAAGGTCAAGGGTTCATGTCATCCAAGGTATGTATGAACAGCGCCATGTCACCTGAGGTCTTTCTAACAGTGGTGTTGCTTGGATGCCTATAAACACAGCAGTGCATCTGAGGTGTGTATAAACACAGCTATGCACCTGTGGTGTGTATAACACAACTGTGTCACTGGAGGTATGTTTAATACAGTTATGTCATATGAGATGTATATAAACATAGCAGTGTCACTCAAAGTGTGTATGAAACAGTTGTGTCACCTGAGGCCTGTATAACACAGTTGAGTCATCTGAGACGTGTATAAACACAGCTGTGTCACCCACAGTGTGTACATAGCTGTGCGCCTGTGGTGTGTACAGAGCTGTGCGCCTGTGGTGTGTACAGCACAGCCAGGTACCCAAGAAGCTCATGAAGAATTGTGGAAATGTACGGAAATATTCAAAGGAGACATCGTTTTTTCTTTGGAACACCTATGCTTAGTTCATTCATAGCTAATTATATTTGAGGTCAAGTATATGAATAAGTAATTTTAATCTCAGAATTTTTTTTAAGAAACTTACCAGCCGGGCTCGGTGGCTCAGCCTGTAATCCTGCGCCTTTGGGAGGCTGAAGTGAGTGGATTGCCTGAGTCCGCGG
>NW_007212649.1:0-701 GCF_000164805.1 Carlito syrichta
TCCCAGAAACAACATTCTTTCTGCCTCTTCTAGCTCAGGCCTATACTGCTTGTGGCCGGACCCAAGCTATGCCCTCTACAGCAGCTTCTTCCTGAATCCTTACTTAAATTACTCATTTTGAGATCAACATGATTTTCTTAGAGATCGCAAAAGGCAGTCTCTCTGTTTTATGGATGAGGAAGCTGAGACTCTGAGATGGCAAATGGTTTGCAGGAGGGTCCAAGAGTATTGATAGAGCAGAATCATAATTGGTAGATTTTTACACCATGTTCTTGATTTAGAACATGGAAAAGGGAAGGAAAAAGAACAAGTCTTACACATGTAATAATTGACTCATGAATCGTTATTAACTTCATGACAACCCTAGTGAGTTTTCTTCAGCTGCCATGTCCAAAAAAAGTCAGAGATTGGGTGGCTTAAACAACAGATGTTTATTTTCTCACAGTTCTGGAGGCTGGAAGTTCAAGGTCAATATGTCAGCAGATTGGCTCCTGCTGAGGCCTCTCTCTCTGGCTTGCAGGTAGTCATCATCTCCCTGTGTCCTCTCATGGTCTGTCCTCTGTGACTGCATATTCCTGGTGTCCCTCAGTGTGTCCTAATTTCCTCTTATTATGTGAACACCAGTCATTAAAATTAAGGCCCACTCTAATAACCTCATTTACATTTAATTGCCTCTGTAAAGGTCCTGTCTCCAGACACAG
>NW_007212650.1:0-726 GCF_000164805.1 Carlito syrichta
GAAAAGGGAAGGAAAAAGAACAAGTCTTACACATGTAATAATTGACTCATGAATCGTTATTAACTTCATGACAACCCTAGTGAGTTTTCTTCAGCTGCCATGTCCAAAAAAAGTCAGAGATTGGGTGGCTTAAACAACAGATGTTTATTTTCTCACAGTTCTGGAGGCTGGAAGTTCAAGGTCAATATGTCAGCAGATTGGCTCCTGCTGAGGCCTCTCTCTCTGGCTTGCAGGTAGTCATCATCTCCCTGTGTCCTCTCATGGTCTGTCCTCTGTGACTGCATATTCCTGGTGTCCCTCAGTGTGTCCTAATTTCCTCTTATTATGTGAACACCAGTCATTAAAATTAAGGCCCACTCTAATAACCTCATTTACATTTAATTGCCTCTGTAAAGGTCCTGTCTCCAGACACAGTCACATTTTGTGGTGCTGGTGTCAGAACTTTTGTTTCTGAAGTGGGACACTCTTAAGCCTATAGCATCCTCTGAGGTCAGGATTACAAATATCCCTATTAAATGATGGTAAGTAACTAGCTCAAGTTTGCTCAGAGAATAAGTGGTAGAGTCAGGATTTGAATACAAGTAATTTAGCCTCAGAAACCTGCTGTGTTCAGAAATGAACCACAATGACCCTATTACAATGTTAAGTATTGCCCACTGAATAACTTGTTCTGTATAAACATCATTTTCTATGAAGTTCAGTTTTTTTTTTTCATTTGCCCTGACT
>NW_007212651.1:0-813 GCF_000164805.1 Carlito syrichta
CCAGTCATTAAAATTAAGGCCCACTCTAATAACCTCATTTACATTTAATTGCCTCTGTAAAGGTCCTGTCTCCAGACACAGTCACATTTTGTGGTGCTGGTGTCAGAACTTTTGTTTCTGAAGTGGGACACTCTTAAGCCTATAGCATCCTCTGAGGTCAGGATTACAAATATCCCTATTAAATGATGGTAAGTAACTAGCTCAAGTTTGCTCAGAGAATAAGTGGTAGAGTCAGGATTTGAATACAAGTAATTTAGCCTCAGAAACCTGCTGTGTTCAGAAATGAACCACAATGACCCTATTACAATGTTAAGTATTGCCCACTGAATAACTTGTTCTGTATAAACATCATTTTCTATGAAGTTCAGTTTTTTTTTTCATTTGCCCTGACTTTTCTCAGTCTCCTTGGTTCTCCTTTGCTGTGTTTTCAGCAAGGTCAAGGGTTCATGTCATCCAAGGTATGTATGAACAGCGCCATGTCACCTGAGGTCTTTCTAACAGTGGTGTTGCTTGGATGCCTATAAACACAGCAGTGCATCTGAGGTGTGTATAAACACAGCTATGCACCTGTGGTGTGTATAACACAACTGTGTCACTGGAGGTATGTTTAATACAGTTATGTCATATGAGATGTATATAAACATAGCAGTGTCACTCAAAGTGTGTATGAAACAGTTGTGTCACCTGAGGCCTGTATAACACAGTTGAGTCATCTGAGACGTGTATAAACACAGCTGTGTCACCCACAGTGTGTACATAGCTGTGCGCCTGTGGTGTGTACAGAGCTGTGCGCCTGTGGTGTGTACAGCACAG
>NW_007212652.1:0-930 GCF_000164805.1 Carlito syrichta
CAAAAAAAAAAAACCAAAAAAAACCCTCAATATTGAATCTAATGTAGTGGGCGATGGCACCATTACAGCAATCATGCAAACTCTCTAGGTTCTGTTAGAAGTTCCAACTCTATACTCATGAATGATATCTCTGCTTTCCTTCCCAAAATCCCATCCAAATTCTATTTTAAAATACATTGATCTAGCACTATTTTTGTATCTCAGAAGATTAAGATATATTTATTCTTTACCACTTCATTTGTAGAGACAAAGTCCTACCTCACTATTTTCCAAATATCCTTATTTTACCACATACTTCAGGTCACACCTGTACTTGGTACCATCAGTCTCCTTCTAAGGACTCAAGTCATTTGTCACATTTTTTTTTTTGAGTTGATATAAGAATGAGTTCACATACAAAAGAGAAAGAAAGCACAAAATCATGGCCTTTGCAGCAAATTGGTTGCAGCTGGAGATCATCATATTAAGTGAACTCTCAGAAACAAAAAACTGAACACCATGTGTTCTCACACATAAGCACAAGGGTGGTCACACTAGCACTGGTCACACTAGCACAAGAGTGGTATTGACAGATGCTGGACACTGCTAGGGGAGGGACACAAGGGGGGGCGCTTCACAACCCACTGGGTACCTGGTCCACTATCAGGGGAAAGGGCCAGCTAGAAGCCCAAACTTCACCTGTGCATGCAACTTACTTATGTAGTAAATCCCCACTTGCACCCTACAACTCTAATATGAAATAAAAAGAAAAGATATGCAATATTGGTATACAATTTTGCTTTTTATTATTTTACACTAGTATTATACAAGGTAAGACCCTTCCAAAAGAAGTGGAATTTATTTATTAAAAAATTGTGTATTCATTTTTATATGTTTAAACTTCAGTCACCTTCAAAGTACTCTCTGTCTGATGCAACAGACCTACTGAGA
>NW_007212653.1:0-689 GCF_000164805.1 Carlito syrichta
GTAGAGACAAAGTCCTACCTCACTATTTTCCAAATATCCTTATTTACCACATACTTCAGGTCACACCTGTACTTGGTACCATCAGTCTCCTTCTAAGGACTCAAGTCATTTGTCACATTTTTTTTTGAGTTGATATAAGAATGAGTTCACATACAAAAGAGAAAGAAAGCACAAAATCATGGCCTTTGCAGCAAATTGGTTGCAGCTGGAGATCATCATATTAAGTGAACTCTCAGAAACAAAAAACTGAACACCATGTGTTCTCACACATAAGCACAAGGGTGGTCACACTAGCACTGGTCACACTAGCACAAGAGTGGTATTGACAGATGCTGGACACTGCTAGGGGAGGGACACAAGGGGGGGCGCTTCACAACCCACTGGGTACCTGGTCCACTATCAGGGGAAAGGGCCAGCTAGAAGCCCAAACTTCACCTGTGCATGCAACTTACTTATGTAGTAAATCCCCACTTGCACCCTACAACTTTAATATGAAATAAAAAGAAAAGATATGCAATATTGGTATACAATTTTGCTTTTTATTATTTTACACTAGTATTATACAAGGTAAGACCCTTCCAAAAGAAGTGGAATTTATTTATTAAAAAATTGTGTATTCATTTTTATATGTTTAAACTTCAGTCACCTTCAAAGTACTCTCTGTGTGATGCAACAGACCTACTGAGATG
>NW_007212654.1:0-794 GCF_000164805.1 Carlito syrichta
TTTTTTTTTGAGTTGATATAAGAATGAGTTCACATACAAAAGAGAAAGAAAGCACAAAATCATGGCCTTTGCAGCAAATTGGTTGCAGCTGGAGATCATCATATTAAGTGAACTCTCAGAAACAAAAAACTGAACACCATGTGTTCTCACACATAAGCACAAGGGTGGTCACACTAGCACTGGTCACACTAGCACAAGAGTGGTATTGACAGATGCTGGACACTGCTAGGGGAGGGACACAAGGGGGGGCGCTTCACAACCCACTGGGTACCTGGTCCACTATCAGGGGAAAGGGCCAGCTAGAAGCCCAAACTTCACCTGTGCATGCAACTTACTTATGTAGTAAATCCCCACTTGCACCCTACAACTCTAATATGAAATAAAAAGAAAAGATATGCAATATTGGTATACAATTTTGCTTTTTATTATTTTACACTAGTATTATACAAGGTAAGACCCTTCCAAAAGAAGTGGAATTTATTTATTAAAAAATTGTGTATTCATTTTTATATGTTTAAACTTCAGTCACCTTCAAAGTACTCTCTGTCTGATGCAACAGACCTACTGAGATGCTTTTTCCACTGCTCAAAACAGTTTTTGAATTTGTCAATTTGGATGACTTATTTAGTACTTCTGCCACTTTATGTTTGTTTAACCTCTTCCACATCAGCAAAATGTTTTCCTTTGAGGATTTTTTTTCATCCAGGGAGGAAAAAAAAAGTGTCTCTCAGGGTGAGATTGAGTGAATAAAGAAGGTGGGGCATGGAGTCATATATATATATATATATATATAT
>NW_007212655.1:0-813 GCF_000164805.1 Carlito syrichta
TCTCTTGAATTTCAAGGTATAGGATCATATCATCAGCAAAGAGGGCTAACTTGACTTCCTCTTTTCCTATTTGGATACCTCTGATTTCCTTCTCTTGTCTAATTGCCTGGGCTAGGACTTCCAACACAATGTTGAACAAGAAAGGTGAGAGCCAGAAGCCTTGTCTTGTTCCAGTTTTCAGGGGAAATGTTTTCAATTTCCTGGGTTGTTATTGGTATTCAGTGTCTCAATGTCTTCTTGTGCAGGGGTCCAGCCCCTTGCCGGGTTGTGAGGTTTCCTGAAGGAAAGACGGATAGGTGAAAGATGAAAATATTATACTCGGACACCTGCTTCCTGAACAGATGACAATTTAATGTTAGTTAACACAGAGCTTTTATACCATTCGTAAAGGGGCAAGACAAAGAAAATTCCTTCACGTACATATACTTAAAAGTTACTACCAGCCAGGCTCAGTGGTTCAGCCTGTAATCCTGCGCCTTTGGGAGGCTGAGGTGAGTAGATTGCCTGAGCCCATGGGTTTGAGACCCGCCTGGGCAGCGAGACCTCATCTCTACAATAAATCAAAACATCAGCCGGGTGTGGTAGCACGCGCCTGTAATTCTGGCTACTAGGAAGGCTGAGGCGGAAGGATGACCGGAGCCCAGCAGGTTGAGGCTGTGGTGGCCGGGAGTGGCCACTGCACTCCAGTCTGGGCGACAGAGTGAGACTCCAACTCAAAAAAAAAAAATTACCACCATCTAGCGGTCTAGAAGCGACAAACAAGCCAAGAACACTATCTACTTTTAGTTAATGAGTCTTTATCATAAAGCCGAA
>NW_007212656.1:0-762 GCF_000164805.1 Carlito syrichta
TTATCCTAAGTCTGTGAAAATAGTGTTATAAATCCTACATAACTCCTATATAAGTGTTAGAAAATATAATGAATTCATTATGAACTTACTATAAACTTGTGCTACTAAAAAACCTTATGTCTAAACACTAAACTGCATAATCCTAAATCAAATAAGGAGTGAATATACTTATATCATTTATTACTTAAACAATATCTAGTAACTTATAACCAAGTGAAAGAAAGCATTCTTGATGTGCTTCAGAGTTTAACCCTTGCATATGTAGAAAAGGCCAAATGGCATAGTGGGAAATGAGAAAATGAACCATGACATTCTCAGGTTAGGTGCGAGTACTTTGCATAAACATGCCATTTTCTTCTTCCACGACTGCACAGAATTTCTTCAGCTGTACCAAACAGCAAAGGTGGAAGACAGAAAGGTTTCAGCTTCCTGGGCTCGCCCTGCGGCCCAGGGTCTTCGGCCCACCAGGACCCTGTCAATCAGGTGGACCTCCAAGGCCGGCTCCCAACATTCTTGTTTCAACTTGGGTAGGTAGTGTGATGTCAGAAAGTCTTCCATTTCTTCTAGGTTATCAAGTTTATTTCCATCTAGGTGTACATAGTTATCTCTGATAATCTTTTGTATTTCTTCAGGGTCAGTTGTGATTTGATCTTTTGTATTTCTGATTGTGTTTATTTGGGCTTTTTCTCTCTTTTTCTTGGTCAATCTGGCTAGGGGCCCATCAATCTTGTTAAGTCTTCAAAGAACCAGTTTTTTGTTTTG
>NW_007212657.1:0-617 GCF_000164805.1 Carlito syrichta
TCAGGAAGTGGGGATATTGGTTTGCTCCCTGGAAGTAAAATGATGTAAGAAAAGGGAAAGAAATGGAACAGGGAGAGGGGGAGGCAGAAGGTGGAGACAGGAGAGTAAAAGGGAGAACAGACAGAGGTACCCACTAATAAATGAAAATAGACCTGAAGACAGATAAGAGTAAGAGAAAACAAAAATAAAAACAAACAAACAAAAACAGCAACAACAACAAACAAACTAGGACATATAATCATACAGACACACAAGCTGACCAACCTCCTTAAGCTGTACTGTTCCCTTACACAACCATGTGGTCTTAGCTCCCAAGTTGGAGGTTAGGCAGAGCTGGGTGGGGTGAGTCACTGCAGGTCTCTGCCTGGTCCACAGGGCTCCAGCTGTTCTCTGGTCTCGCTGTAGTCAGAGGCAAGTTGGGGAAGGTGGAGTGTGAAACTGCTGGGCCTTGCTGGTCAGTGTAGTGGTCAGAGGGGCTAGAAGGCAGGGAGGGTGGTGTGGCCAACAAGGGAGTCCAGAGCACCACAGGTAAGGAGCCTGGGACCTCCCTGGGTGATGGAGGCCTGGGGCCTGGTGGGGAGCTTCAGTCATGGGGCAAGTCCATAGCTCTGAGGGGG
>NW_007212658.1:0-2014 GCF_000164805.1 Carlito syrichta
ACCTCAGCCTCCCAAAGGCGCGGGATTACAGGCTGAGCCACCGAGCCCGGCTCATAATTTATTTTTAGCAGATCTCCCATATCATCCTTTACCATCTCGCTTAGCTTTGATTTATGATGTAAGGCGTATGACTCAGCTTTCTAAACTGGTGTGGCACTTCTTCATTTAGTAATGTGTTTAAAACTCATGTTTTTATTTATTTTTAAATTTTTTTAAAAGAGGAAACTGATTGCATTAACCAGATGTGGATTGCAGAGAACTACCTTCCTGTGTAGGCTATATCTTCTGGGCCTGTAACCACCTCTCCAGCATTTTGCTTCCAGGTAGGGAAGTGACTTCTCTGATTGGTCAATTTGGGGAGAGGACTGGAGCATGCGCAGCTGGGCTCTATTTTTGTCTTTCTCGCAGGCCTGCCCCTCCACGTTGCAAATCTTACCGTGCAAGCTCCCAGCTGCGGCAACCCCAAGTCCAATGCTGAGACTGAATAGAAAAACCAGTCTAATTCTGGAATTTAGTGAGCTCTTACAGAAGCTACATCTTCCACAGTAGTCCCTATCGATAAGACAAGTTGTAGTATGACCACCATCTTGAATTTTAAAAAATAAAGTCTTAACTTGCTCAGAGCTGGGATTGGGGGCAAGTTGAAGGATGTTATTTATTGAGATACGTACACATGGGCTGAGTCCAATGTGTGTTTTTTGGTTCTTGGTGTCAATTGAATCCCACAGTCTGTCTCCCACAGAACGATGCAATTAATTATCTCTATGGAATTTAGGTTAATTTAATGTACAGTCACTTTTTTTTCCCAAGATTATTTATGTGGAAAGTATAATTTACATACATCTCAAAAGCCCCCTAAGAATACTCCAAAGGCTAGCTAATATTTGAAGATAAAGCACAGGATAGTGATTTCTTCTGTACAATTCAATTACGAAAAATATGCACACCCTGGAATTCTGGTCTCTGGGGCCTTACTGCTTTCAAGGATTCTGGTAGAAATCTACAAGGAAGGGCCTGCTATTTGTGGACTGTAATTGCTAAGTTCGAGTGCATGTGGTGACCCACACATCATCTCTACAGGAGCTGTGCTGCTACTTAGAGATTGTCATTATTGCATTTTGTTCATCCCAGGATTTCAGAATCAATCCAAGACTCATCTAAATGCAAAATAGGTGATAATGTTGCAAATGGGCAGAAAACTGAAACAAAAAACAAAAAAACAATGACCTTAAGAAAGGATGGGTCATGAGATAAGTTTTAGATGAATTATAGAACAGCCTTCGCAGTAATGCCATAATCAATGAATTACTTGTTGCTGCACTGTTACATTGTTTTTACTCTAAACGTGTAGTGAATACATTTTCAGTAAAGTTTATGCTGTGTTTAGCATGGATGACATTCAAAAGGAGTCCTAGATTTCAGGAACATCTAGGTGAGGAAAAATTCACCTCCGAAATTAACACCAATAGAACTCTGTACTTGTTGAAGGAGATCAGCCAATGACAGAAGAAACTTCCCTGAGAGGTCATGTTTAGTTCTGCTGATAAAACTACAGTATCTTGTCATTCAGTCAGGGACACAAAGTGTAGGTAAAGAAAACAAAAAAAGGAAATAAAAAAACTATTGTAATCTTGCATTAGTTTCTTACTGATGTGCAACCAGTTATTACACACATATCATGGCTTACCTAGATTCTCTCTTTGTGGTCTGTCCATGCTGTAATCCTGATGTCCGCTGGCTGCTTTCTCATCTGGAGTTTTGGTTAGAGAAGAATCCTTGTCAATCCCATTCAGGTTGGCAGAATTCATCTTTGTGGACTTGGTGACTGAGGACACTTGCTTCCTACTGGTTGTTGGTTGGAGGCTGTCTTCAGGTCTTAGAGGCCATCCACATATCATAATGTGTGCAGTCATAACACAGCAGTTTGATTATTCCAGTCCACCAAGAAAACATTTATTTCCTCACAAAAGTTCCCAGTTCTCTTTTAAGGGCTTTCATCCAATTAAGTAAAATC
>NW_007212659.1:0-1281 GCF_000164805.1 Carlito syrichta
TTCAAAAGGAGTCCTAGATTTCAGGAACATCTAGGTGAGGAAAAATTCACCTCCGAAATTAACACCAATAGAACTCTGTACTTGTTGAAGGAGATCAGCCAATGACAGAAGAAACTTCCCTGAGAGGTCATGTTTAGTTCTGCTGATAAAACTACAGTATCTTGTCATTCAGTCAGGGACACAAAGTGTAGGTAAAGAAAACAAAAAAAGGAAATAAAAAAACTATTGTAATCTTGCATTAGTTTCTTACTGATGTGCAACCAGTTATTACACACATATCATGGCTTACCTAGATTCTCTCTTTGTGGTCTGTCCATGCTGTAATCCTGATGTCCGCTGGCTGCTTTCTCATCTGGAGTTTTGGTTAGAGAAGAATCCTTGTCAATCCCATTCAGGTTGGCAGAATTCATCTTTGTGGACTTGGTGACTGAGGACACTTGCTTCCTACTGGTTGTTGGTTGGAGGCTGTCTTCAGGTCTTAGAGGCCATCCACATATCATAATGTGTGCAGTCATAACACAGCAGTTTGATTATTCCAGTCCACCAAGAAAACATTTATTTCCTCACAAAAGTTCCCAGTTCTCTTTTAAGGGCTTTCATCCAATTAAGTAAAATCCTCTCAAAATAATCTCCACTTTGCATGACTCAAAAAATCATTTTCAATCTCACTTACCTATAAAATCTTATAACTTTTGCCTTAAAATATAACTAGTGAGGAAGTGCAATCAGTCTGTTTTGCTAAATAATGTAACCTAATCAAAGAAGTGCCTTCCCATCTCATTTGTCTTATTGGATTAGTTGAACTGAGTCACAAGTTATGCAGCATTCAAGGGGTTGAGATTATTCAAGGACCTAAATTCTTGAGGGTCACTTGAGAGTGTGTCTGCCACAATTTTTAACAGTTTATCATATTTGCTACAATTTTCATGTGACAATTTAAATAGATTTTGGAAAAAAGAGAATGAAAGAACTCAGATTAGCCCAGCCCAGAAATGAGGACCTGATTCTAGGAACATTTTACTCATTACCGGGTCAGATGTTCCTGGATTAATGAAAATACCCATTAAGAAAGTCTCTTCTCTCCTTTCTTACTCTTTCTGCTCACCAAAAAACCTTGTAATGTATGTTTTGGTCTTCCAAGCGTCATTCCCACTACAAGAGGGTATTCCAAAAATATTAATAACATCACTAGTTCTAACCACATTTAAATGACTAAATTGCGCCGGGCTCGGTGGCTCAGCCTGTAATCCCGCGCTTTGGGAGGCTGAAGTGAGTGGATTG
>NW_007212660.1:0-19808 GCF_000164805.1 Carlito syrichta
GATTATTCCAGTCCACCAAGAAAACATTTATTTCCTCACAAAAGTTCCCAGTTCTCTTTTAAGGGCTTTCATCCAATTAAGTAAAATCCTCTCAAAATAATCTCCACTTTGCATGACTCAAAAAATCATTTTCAATCTCACTTACCTATAAAATCTTATAACTTTTGCCTTAAAATATAACTAGTGAGGAAGTGCAATCAGTCTGTTTTGCTAAATAATGTAACCTAATCAAAGAAGTGCCTTCCCATCTCATTTGTCTTATTGGATTAGTTGAACTGAGTCACAAGTTATGCAGCATTCAAGGGGTTGAGATTATTCAAGGACCTAAATTCTTGAGGGTCACTTGAGAGTGTGTCTGCCACAATTTTTAACAGTTTATCATATTTGCTACAATTTTCATGTGACAATTTAAATAGATTTTGGAAAAAAGAGAATGAAAGAACTCAGATTAGCCCAGCCCAGAAATGAGGACCTGATTCTAGGAACATTTTACTCATTACCGGGTCAGATGTTCCTGGATTAATGAAAATACCCATTAAGAAAGTCTCTTCTCTCCTTTCTTACTCTTTCTGCTCACCAAAAAACCTTGTAATGTATGTTTTGGTCTTCCAAGCGTCATTCCCACTACAAGAGGGTATTCCAAAAATATTAATAACATCACTAGTTCTAACCACATTTAAATGACTAAATTGCGCCGGGCTCGGTGGCTCAGCCTGTAATCCCGCGCTTTGGGAGGCTGAAGTGAGTGGATTGCCTTAGCCCGCGGGATCAAGACCCACCTGGGCAACTTGGCGAGACCTTGTCTTTACAATAAATCAAAAATTAGCTGGTCATGGTAGCGCTCGCCTGTATTTCCAGCTACTTGGAAGACTAAGGTGAAAGGATTGCTGGAGCCCAGCAAGTCGAGACTGCGGTGGCTGGGAGCGTGCCACTGTACTCCAATCTGTGCAATGGAGTGAGACTCCAACTCAAAAAAAAAAAAAAAAATGACTACATTGCCATTCTGGTTTCTTTCCATCTTGAAATGTTGTTAAGTTCAGATAGTCCTTCCATGCTTGATGATCTCAGAAGAGCTATTTTTTTTCCGTAGAGACCCACACAAAGTCCATTCATGGGGTAACTCTGCCTGAGTAGCCAGTGGATTTTCTTCTTTAGCATCTTTTTATCTGTAATCCCTCTTTTGGGTGTCAAAATGATCTCCATGGTTTTCCTGCTAACGCTGATCCAGAACCCATATTCCTCTGTTATGGCAGTGGTCTCTCACAAGAGGGTTTTAGAAGAGAAGACATCCTCCAACATAGAACTGTTTCTAGGCTGTAATAACTGAGGACATCTGACAGTGAGGCAGACAGACACTTGAAAAAGATGAAGTGACTGGGTATGGCTTTAAAACTACACAGTGTTAAGAAACAAGCAGGTTGTTCTTTTCTATCTTGTGTGTCTGCTACCCCTCCACCCCAGAGAAGCTGCCTGAAGGGTCATGGCAGTCTTGAATTGTCAACTGTGAAGATAGGGCAACTTTTGTAAGTTGCTGCTGCACACAGTTGGTTCCCCCTCTGGTAATCAGGAACATTTCAGGTCCTTCAGTCCTATTAAGCATGACCTCTCCCTGCTACTCTCTTTGGAAACTTAGTCCCAAGTGACAGTGAGCAGAAGAGGTTGTGCTTGGGTATAGTATTGATGTCCTCTTACAGCACTTAGCATGAGACTGTAAATGCCACGTGTCTCTAAGTAATCATCTAAATTGGGATTTTGTTTTCTATATTTGGAGCTTGACAGCTAAAGCATTTTCTGGTATAGAAGATTCTGTGGTTGCTCTTTTCTGCCAGAGGTATCCATAAGTGACGTGTCACACTCAGGGAGACCCAAGTGTCCACCTAGGACAGACAGAATTTATTACATGGTATGAAGAGTGAAGCTTCAGCCAAAAGATCCTTTAATGATTTTTTTCTTCTTCTGCTTCCATTATTGATAATTAATCAACTGAAGAGTATGTCTTGAACCTTTATTATTAGATATCTATTTTATTCTTACCTGTGTTCACGGATTTGGAAGCAACAAAAGATATATTGATGATTATACATAATGATAATGCCAAAATAGTCCCAGAGAGATGACAAACACTTCCATGTGTTACTTTCCTTCTATGTGCTAAGAACTGTGAACTGTTCAAGGAACTTAGCACAAATTATCTGAAATTCTCACTCAGGAGACTGCAAGATAGGTAACACTAACTCCACTAAAAATAAAGAAAGCAGTGCTCAGAGTAGACTTACCTAAGCCTTCACACAAATAATGAATGATCAAGAAAGCATCACTGCTGTATTAATGTTATTAATATTATGGTAGTAAGTATTGACAGATGATTGGCGAGGGCTTCTTATGTGAGTAGGATTTTCTCAGAGGCAGAAGAGTACTTGATGAGCTGGAATTATAATGGAGGTTTAGAATTAAATTGAATACTTTCCTTTCTTCAGGCTAAGATGGATTCATTTTATTTTGGGAACTTGAAAATAAGACTATCTTTAGCCACACAAAAATATAGACTAGGTAGTAAAAATAGGATATGTAATATCTTCTAGCTAAATTGCTTTTCCACAAAACTGAATGAGAATGGTCAACTTTTTTTTTTTTTGAGTTGGAGTCTCACTCTGTCGCCTAGACTGGAGTGCAGTGGCATGCTCCCGGCCACCGCAGCGTCGACCTGCTGGGTTCTGGTGATCCTTCCGCCTCAACCTTCCAAGTAGCTGGAACTACAGGTGCGCGCTACCACACCTGGCTAATTTTTTTTGATTTATTGTAAAGATGAGGTCTCGCCAAGTTGTCCAGACAGATCTTGAACCTGTGGGCTCAGGCAATCCAGTCACCTCACCCTCCCAAAGCATGGGATTACAGGTTGAACCACCGAGCCTGGCTGGAATGGTAGATTTTTGCCTTGTGATTATGCTTCTTACCCCATACTTTATGACAATTTCACTTGTTGGAGTTAATGATTAAAAATAACTTAGTATACAATCAAGAATAAAGGATATTGCAGGTCACTTGCCAAGAGTATGAGAGTGGACAAGACTAAGTGTGGTGGCTCACATCTGTAATCCCAGCACTTTGGGAGGTAGAGGCTAGAGGACTGCCTGAGGCCAGGGTTTCGAGATCAGTCTTCACTACTTGGTGAGACCTTGTCTCTACAATTAAAAAAAAAAAGCCAGACATGGCAGCACATATAGTTCCAGCTACTTGTAAGTCTGAGGCAGAAGGGTTGCCTGAACCCAGCAGGTGGAGGCTCTAACCATGCCACTGTACTCTAGCCTGGGTGACAGAGTGAGACCACCGACTCAAAAAAAAAAAAAATGGACAAGGTGGTTACTCTTTCTAAGTCTCTTTATTCCCAAATGTAGAAAGGGAAAATAATACTCTATTATTATTTTAAGAACTATTAATTATTTTTCTATTATTACTACTATGTAAAATAATAACTTACATGATTGCTGTGAAAATGAATGGGATAACATACATAAAGTACTCAGTACCATTGAGGCACATAGAAAAATAGAATTTAGTGTTTGGCTAATCACCATCAATTCAGCCTTCAAAATAAAAATACTTGATTAGTCTCTTAATTCATTTTCCTGATGAGACCTATCTCTAAAGTAATTTTACCAGTTTCCAAAAGACCAGTCATATTATGTAGTCAGTCTTTCATTTTGTTTAAATTTCAGTATATTCAAAGCTCTGTAGAGATTTCCAGGGTTATAAACTATTGCTGGTACTGAAAAGTTTTGTTTTTGGTGGTGTTTTTAATAACCAACAAATTTAATATTATACCCCTTAGGAATTTTTGACAACTAATACGTCCTATGCACACAGTTAAAACATGAAAAAGAAATAAGACTTTTTATGATCTAATGATTCAAAGAAAATGTGAACCTTCCTTTATACGGCAGCTCCCACATGGGTCTTTTCAGATTGGAAATAATTATCATCCTACTGAGAAAAAAACAGAATAAAATCTTTGCAGTCTAGCATCTCTTCCTCTTTGGATCTTGGTTAATGACTCAAGGACAGAAAGCTTTAGTACTGACCCAGCCTGAGATTATTCTCAATCAACTTTTTCTCATTCAAGGTCCCGTTTGAATACAATTACATTCAGAGATTGACTTAAGTTTCAGAATTTTTTGACAACAAACTCCAACTTGATATCATGATAGTAAAAAATTACTAGATTACATTTTTGTAAAACCTTTTACAAATGACTTTTTGGTGAAAATTCTGCTGAAGTTCTTTATTGTTGTATTGGAATGTTTGTTTTTTTTACTTTGAAAATAACAGTTATTAGAATATTCAGTACCAATTCCAATAAAAGGAGAAAATTTACCCTTTTAATTGCTATTCCCCCTCACCAAAGGAATAAAGACTTCTTGATGCTGTCAGTCATATCAATGCCATGCTATTCTCAACTGCAAACTTGTGTATACCATATGAATGGATGCTTCTCTGGCTATTTGTTTTTTGTCATATAGAATCTAAAATTGTAAGAATTGAGTTAAGAAATTCTGTAGACTAAAAAGTATTGCAATTTATAGGAAGGAAATATGAATACTAAGACTAATCCCACAAGCTATTTTGGATTTTTCCAAGCTACTGTGAATTTAACCATATAAGTGGTGATACTGATACTACCACTTGGCACCAGCTCAAAATTGTATCACGAGTTAGTATTCAGATAATGCTTTGAAGCCAAGCAGAACAAAACCATACATTTTTAAACGGATACCAAGATGAATACCACTGATTCTTGATTTAGAGCAATAGTCAAGATATTAAAAAAACTCTAACGTCTCACTGTGTTCTGGAGACCAGAAATTCTGACCCCTAGGTCTGAGCATACTTGTCATAGGTTACCCATTCTCATCGCACTTTGTTTTCTAATGTATAAAAGAGAGCCACTTCTAAGAAGTTTGTGGTTTTATGGCACTAAAGTTGAAAAAGGTACATGATCCCAGTGAGCTATTCAATACAACACATACTGAGCATGTACAACATAAAAGACTAGAGCAACAAAATATTAATAAAACATAGCCCTTGTTTTTTAAAACTTGTAGTGTAGTGGCCTCTGTTGTAAATTATCATTCCAAACCTTAGCTGTTTTCTCAACAATTGCTCTTAGAATAAATTACTGTTTTCAGCTCATTGTTACCTAGATGGAATAAATTACGGTTTGAGCTTGCTTTTCGTATATTTTACATTAACAAGTGTCATTTAAAAGAGTTGTGAATGTAAAATATTTAGGTAATGACTAGATGAGATATTATAAGATAGTGATTGAACATCTAAGAGTAATCACACGCTTTCACTACTGGAGGACTACCGAAGGCGATTTCTATTTAGAAGATTACATGCTGTCCTGAATTGTACCCCATATCTTTAAAATAAAACACATTAAATAAAAAAAGACTATGTGCTGGGGTAGTAAGACAAAGATAAGAAAGATAAAACTATAGACCAATAAATAAAAATTCCTGCACAATATGACTTCGTAAAGGGAATCTGCTCTACAATGGGAGATAAAGTCTCTAATTAATGACACACACCTAAAAGGACAACCCAAAATCTAAGAAGCAAAAGCCATGGTGTGTCCTGTTTTTGCAAAAAATTTTTAGTGTCTTCTTTCTCTTCCCCTATGGGCTGTTTCAGAAATGCCACAGTTTATGCATGTGGGTGAAGCTCTTGTTCAAAGATGAGCTCAGTTCCTTGTTCTACTGTAAATACATGCTGTCCACTTGCCAACCTAGGGGTTGGAGAACAAATGGAGAAGAAAATCATGTGTAGATTTTTAAGATGTAAATTACTACAAAGAATGATTTACACAACTGCAAAATTGTACAGCCACTCTAGCAGACAGTTTTTTAGTTTCTTACAACACTAAATGTTGCTATACCATATGATTTAGCAATTATGCTGGTAGGTATTTACATTACAGGTGTGAAAACTTATATCCACAAAAGAAATCAACATGTGAGTATTTATAGCAGCTTTATCCATAATTTGAAGTAACTACAATATTCTTCATCAGGTAAAAAAAAAATGTGTTATGACCAAACAATGAAATATTATCCAGTGATAGAAAGAATGAGCTATCAATCCATGCCTTGTGTAAATGCATCTTTTTTGTTTTTTGAAGTCGCACTCTGTCGCCCAGACTGGAGTGCAGTGGCCGCTCCCGGCCACCGCACCTCGACCTGCTGGGCTCCGGCAATACTTCCGCCTCAGCCTTCCAAGGATCTGGAACTACAGGCCTGCGCTACCACGCCCCGCTAATTTTTTGATTTATTGTAGAGATAAGGTCTCGCCTCCCAAGGCACGGGATTTAGATGCATCTTAATTGCAAATTTCAAATTAAAAAAAACCCAATCTGAAAAGGCTACCTACTCTGTAATTCCATTTATATGGCATGCTGGAAAAGGCAAAATGAAGCAAAACAATATGGATGATAATTGGGTTAGTGGTTGCCAGGAGTTTGAGGCTGAGGCAGGGTTGATTTAAAAAGCCTGGGGGTTATTGAATGGAGTGAAACTTTTAAATTAGATTTTGACAGTGAATACATGACACCACGCTTGGGTCATACTGAGTGCTTTATAGCACAAAGAATAATCCAAATCTATGAAATTAAAAAATATATATATCTCAGCCAGGTGCATTGAGTCATGCCTGTAATCCCAGAACTTTGGGAGGCTGAAGTGAGAGGATTGCCTGAACTCGGGGTTTGAGACCAGCCTGGGCAACTTGGTGAGACCTCATCTACAATAAATTAAAAAATTAGCCGGGCACGGTGGCGCATGTCTGTAGTTCTAGCTACTTGGAAGGCTGAGGTGGAAGGATCGCCTGAGCCCAGTAGGTCGAGGCTGTGGTAACTGGGTGACAGAGTGAGACTCCGACTCAAAAAAGAAAAAAAGAAATATATATCTTGTAAGGTCAGGCATCCCAGGATGAAATGCAGACCGTGACAAAAAACTCTGTGTACAAACATATGAAACAACCTCAGTGACAGGAATGGAGAGAAAGATGCTGACCTAAGTAACACTGGGAATTAATGGAATCTGTAAGGTTAAAGGCAAAAGAAACTGCATATAAGTCCTGTACTCTAGTGGATAGAGTTGTTTTCTATAGGTTAATAATTGGGAGACCACTACACATACATAATGAAATTGAACAATTGAATACATGAATGACAGGTGGTGAGAACCAGATTTCCAACTATTGAAGTGGAAGGTTATAAACAGTCAAAGAGAGAAGGCATGAATGACTCATGTGGTAATGGAAGGGAGTTGGAGGCATCCATATGAACTTGTCCTTACTACATGTATGTACACAGATGCGTATATATAGGCATACTTATAGTGATATGAATACACACCGGTTGGTATACATACATACATTTCCTTGCTCTATCAACTGAGAGGGCTTAAAAGCAATGCCATCTCAGTGGCAAAAAGCATACCTATCACCCAGATCATATTTTCTTTTATTTATTTATTATTTTCTTTTTTTTTTTAAATATGTGGGGTACAATTTAGGATTAGGTAGATAAGTGGTCACCATACAGGTAAAGTTTGGGCCTCTCCTTGGTCCCCACTTCCCCTGGTTTGAGATCAGGTACCCTTACTGATGTTACCCCCCCCACACACACACAGTGTCCCAGCCATTCCCTTTCTTATCTTATTTTCTAATTACATCATCAGATAAAAAGAACCAGGAATGCTTGAAAAAATTGCTGATTCTAAGATTGGGGCAGGTAATACCCTAGATGATTCTGGAGCCTCTCATAATGCCAAAAAACTAAAGAAATGCTTGAAAAAGTCCATAGTCATTAGGGTGTATCAAAGAGACCCAGGAAACAACTGGAAGAGTTTTCAATGGCCAACGCTGGAGGAATTGAAGCAATAATAATAATAATAAATAGTATAAACCCAAATATAAATTATATGTCCACAAGTTCATACTGACACAAATTAATGATTGTGTAAGAACACAGAATTGGAGACTAGACAAACTTTCTTTGGCAAATATTTTCAAATAACTTGTATAGATACTTCAGTCTTAAAGAGGTAGCACATAACTGCATACTCCTTAAGTGTGGGTTATGTATAGTGACTTCCTTCCAAAGAGCACTACATGCAATGGGGAGGGAGAGTACTTTACAGGGGAGAAACCTGAAAAACACTACAGATGATCAAAGTAAACCACAGGTAGGTCATGGTCTTCGCAAGCGCCCTTCATATGGTGTGATGAAAATGGATGAGACACTGTCCTAGCAAAGAGAAGCCTGAAGAGAAATGATGACTAAATGTAGTGTGGTATTCTGAATGGGACGCTAGACAAGAAAAAAGACAGTAGATAGAAACCTATCTATATCTTATCTATATATTATATAGATGTTAGTCAATACACATGTATCAATATTGGTTTATAAATTTGGACAAAAGGTTGCTGATTCTAAGCCTGAGTAAGGGCATATGCTACATGATTCAGGAGCCTCATGTAGTGCCAGAAAGTATGAATAAAAAAATATTTGAAAAAGCCCACAATCATTAGGGTGTAGCAAAGAGACACAGGAGAGAACTGACAGAGTTCTTAATGGCTAAAACTGGAGAAATTAATAGTAGGAAAAATCGAGTATGGAACATGTGGGAACTCCGTGTACTGTTACCAGAGTTTGGGATATTTTATCCTCCAAATCTCATGTTGAAAATTGAAGCATGCTGGAGGTGGGACCTAATGGGAGGTGTTTGGATCATAAGGAGAATCCTTGATGTGGTCCTGATGGTAATGAATGAGTTCTTGATCTATTAGTTTCCACAAGGGTTTCCCCAAGAGCTGTTTGTTAAAAAGAGCCTGACACATTTCATCTCAAATTTTCTTTCTTCTGCTCTTTCGTCTGTGATCTTTGCACACACTGCTCCCCTCCACCTGTCATCATGAGTGTAAGATTCCTGAAACCCTCCCCAGAAACATGTTGGTGCCATTCTTCTCTTAAAGCCTGCAGAATTATGAAAAAATAAACCTCTTTATTTTGTAAGTTACCCAGCCTCAGATAGTCCTTTATAGCAACACAAATGTTCTGTAAATCTAAATTTACTTTGAACAAAAGTTCACTTTTTTTTTTGCAAACTTTTTAAATAGTATTGCTTTTTAAACATTCAAATTCTAGTTATTCATTGTTGGAAATCAATTGACGTTTTTGTATTGGACTTGTTTTCTGCAACCTTGCTAAACTTTCTTATTAGTTTCAGGGTTTATTTATTTTTGTGTATATCCTTTGAGATTTTCTACATAGACAATCATGTCATCAACTAAAGTCAGTCTTATTTTTTTCCTTTCCAATTTATATACCTTTCATTTCTTGTTCATGTCTTATTGCACTAGCAAGATTTCTATATGTCATTGAGTAGGAATAGTGACAGAGCACATTGTCTGCTTCCAATCTTAGGGGAAATGTCCAGTTTCTTACTGGTAATCATGATGCTACTGTATGTTTTTTGGATATTTTGGGGAGTTTTTTTTCCTTTGATTAAATTAAGGAAATTCTCCTTTCTCCAAGTTAGTTAACAGTTTTATGGGGTTTGTTATATGCTTTTTTTTCCTGTATCAATTGGTAAGGTCATTAAAAAAATTCTTTAGCTTATTTATTGGTGGATTGCACAGACTGATTTTTTTTTAATGTTAAGCCAGATATGCATACCTGAACAAAAACCCTTACTTGGTTATGAAGTATAATACATTTTACATATTTTTGGATAAATTTGCTAAACTTTTTGAGAATTATTGTGTCTACATTGATGGGAGATATTGATCTGCAGTTTCTCTTTTTTAATGTCTTTATCTTATTTTGTTATTACAGTAATACTGGAATTAGTGAGTTAAGAAGTGTTTCCTTAATTTCTTGGAATAAATTATGTAAAATGTGTATTATTTCACCTATTTCAAATGCAAACACATTCATCTGAGAGACTTGAAATTTTTCATGTGATACATTATATATTGTTTTCAGTTATAACAGATTCTTTCATAACAGAAAAGGGTTATTCTCAGTTCTCATTATTTTCTGAATGTTTTGAGATCACTAAAGGAGAGAAGCAATATCACTTCTCATATTGATTTTAGGAAAACATTTATCCAGAGAAAACTTATGTTAATCTAATCCATAGTTTGGCACAGGAAGAAGGAAGCCCAAATATCTGCCCAGAAAAGTTAAAATAAAGTTATTTTTCATCTTGATTTGTCCACTACACTCTCATTGTGCTTATTGTCCAGACAGCTTAGTCAGCTTGTCCAATTTCACATTTGTCCTAGATATTTTTCTTTTGTTAAGAAATGTGATTAATATTGGTATAAAAAATAAGTTGTGGAGTGGGCACAGTGGCTCACACCCACTGTAAGCCCAGCACTTTGAGAAGCTGGGGCAGGAGGATCACTTGAGCCCGGGATTCTGAGACCAGCTAATCAATATAGTGAGACTTTGTCTCCATAAAAACTTCAAAAGATTAGCCAGGTGTGGTGGGGCATGCCTGTAATCCCAGCTACTTGGGAGGCTGAAGGAGGTCGAAGCCGTGGTGATCTGTGATTGTGCCACTGCACTTCAACCTGAGCGACACAGTAAGACCCTGATTCAAAGTTGTGATGTGTGAGTCAGATCCCTACACTGTTCATTCAGCTTCTCCCTAGCTTTCACTTAACCCTGTAAATAAACTCACGTGTCTTAAAGTGATAGCAACCATTTAAAACAAACAAGTCCTGTAGGTTTCTCTTGTTTACATTAAAAACCAATTGGAAATATTGAGTAAAAAAACTAAATGAATGGTGGTTTAAAAAATAAACTTTTAAATATTTGAATGAGCTCTGTTACTTGCACACAGAAAACATTTGTTCATACGAAGGCAAGGGAGAAACTGAAAACAATGGGAATTAGAATGTGTATAGTTTAGTGTTTAATTATGACGGCACAGCCAGGCTCGGTGGCTCAGCCTGTAATCCCGCGCCTTTCGGAGGCTGAGGTGAGTGGATTGCCTGAACCCGCGGGTTCGAGACCCGCCTGGGCAGCGAGACCTCATCTCTACAATAAATAAAAAAAAATCAGCCGGGCGTGGTAGCGCATGCCTGTAATTCCGGCTACTCGGAAGGCTGAGGCGGAAGGATCGCCGGAGCCCAGCAGGTCGAGGCTGCGGTGGCCGGGAGCGGCCACTGCACTCCAGTCTAGGTGACAGAGTGAGACTCCAACCCAAAAAAATAAAAATAAAAAATATATAATGGCACTTGGGGATACCTCACCTGGGAAAAGAATCTTTGGGCGGAGCTCCCATTTTTAATCTAATATACTCCTACTCACTGCTAGACCAGAACAATATTGAAATACCTATACATTTTTAGCATCTAGATTTGGAAAAACTGTCAAAAGAATCATGTGGACGTAGAAGAGTACCTGGATAATTGAATGGTATCAGCCCACTGGAAATATTTATATATTTTATTTTAAAATATTTTAGAATTAAGAATGTCTTCCAACTGGGCATGGTGGCCTGTAATCCCAGCATTTTGGGAGGCTGAGGCGAGAGAATTGCCTGAACCCAGGGGTTCGAGACCAACCTGGACAACTTGGTGAGAACTCATCTCTACAATAAATCACAAAAAACTAGTCAGGAGTGGTAGTGTGGGTCTGTAGTTCCAGTTATTTGGAAGACTGAGGCAGAAGGATCGCCTGAGCCTAGCAGGCCAAGGCTGCAGTGACCATGAGCATGCCACTGCACTCCAGTCTGGGTGACAGAGTAAGACTCCAACTCAAAAAAAAAAAAAAAAAAAAAGAATATCTTCCATTTGGCAAATTTTCCTCTCAGATTACCAGGTATTATAGAACTTAGAGAAATAATATTTTATATCTTAAAATTATGATCTATAGAAAAAAATAAATTAAAAGTTGACAGTAATTTCACATTTATTGACCATAAAATGCAATTTAGAAAATTAAAACTAATATTTCTATACTTATGTAATTCTGTCTCTCTGTTTCTCTCTCATATTGTAATCAAGCACTATTGGTATCAATTGAATATATTATTTGTTTGAATATAAATTACAGTTGTGGTAGAAGTGTTAACATAGCAGTCCAATGAGTTCAAGAAAATTTATCTAGCCAAATCTAGTCTAGGTACTGCTGCTGGGTTGGAAAAATAAATCAAGGTGTACCATCGTTGTAAGTCTGAAAGTAGGAAACATAGACCTAGACGGAGAGGGTTTGTTGACTCCAAAGTTAGGGGTGTGATTAGACATTGTATCATATAGTCCTCAGATCTGCAAACAGATCTCGCAGAAACAAATAGTTTTATAATTGCATTAGCTTCACAATCTCAAACAATATTGGTTAATTGAAGAAAGATTAACACCTACTTTCTATTCTTACCTCCTGTCACACGAACACATTCCTTCCCTACCCTCTTCCATCTCTGCTCTCTGAAGAAGAGAGAAGATGCATGTCACACCTTATTTTCTCGCAGGAGATCACAAAGGGGCTAAACCACAGGAATTAATGATTTCTTTCTTTTTTTTTTTTATTGAGTTGGAGTCTCACTCTGTCGCCCAGACTGGAGTGCAGTGGCGGCTCCCGGCCACCGCAGCCTCGACCTGCTGGGCTCTGGCGATCCTTCCACCTCAGCCTTCCAAGTAGCTGGAACTACAGGTGTGCGCTACCATGCCCAGCTAATTTTTGATTTATTGTAGAGATGAGGTCTCGCTGCCCAGGCGCGTCTCGAACCCATGGGCTCAGGCAATCCACTCACCTCAGCCTCCCAAAGGCGCGGGATTACAGGCTGAGCCACCGAGTCCAGCTGGAATTAATGATTTCTAAATGTAATGAGACATTTTCTCAAAAAAGGTGAGATTTAATAGCTATACTACACTACAAATTTTTTGAATGACTTTACTGCCTTCTACCTAATCTCCATAATGAATGGGGAAGGATAAGGATAGCAACAGTGATGTTGTTTAAAATAAGCAAAATTAACAGTATTATTAAATAAAGCCTATTCCATCTCCTTATCTAACTGGATTAAGTATTACCAAAAAAAAGGTAAGTGATGTGAACATCCACTCACATTCTAATGTCAGATAACTTAGAATCATCTTTTACACATTCTTATTCTTAATTGCTATTGAATTTACTTCTTTCTATTCTCTGAATGTGCTAATTCCAGCACCTCTGGCGTCACCTTAGCTGAAGTCAACATCCACTGTCTGCTAGATCAATGGACTTTTCTTTTAACTGTTCTTCCTGTCTCCACTATTGTGCCTTTCCAAGTTATATTTCATACAACCACCAAAATGGCATTAATAACAAACAACAACAAATAGATAATAAGCAAATCATCAAACTAATCAGTTCCTCTCTTAATTGTTACTTTTTTTTTTTTGAGTTGGAGTCTCACTCCGGCGATCCTTCTGCCTCAGGCTTCCGAGTAGCTGGAATTACAGGCACGCGCTACCATGCCCGGCTGATTTTATTGATTTATTGTAGAGACGAGGTCTCGCCAATTTGCCCAGGCGGGTCTCGAACCCACGGGCTCAGGCAATCCACTCACCTCAGCCTCCCAAAGCACGGGATTACAGGCTGAGTCACTGAGCCCTGCCTCAATTGTTTTTATTAGTGGCTTCTTCAAAAAAACAAAACCCCAAATCATTTGCATGATCTAATTGGCCTGTTAGTGGTCTTCATCTACTACTTCAGCTTTAGCATCCACCAGTCAATTATTTTCTCAATACACCTCAGGTTTCTCTCTTTCTTCTATTTCCTGAAAATCCAACATCACTTTCCATCTCTCAGGATCTTTCATATCCACCCTCTACCTGAATTATCCTCTGCCATGCCTCATCTATCTTCCTCCTTCCTAGCCTTCATGCATTAAATGTCACTTCTTTCTTTTTCTCACACTTGAATTCCCTCAGGTCATTACTGAGTCTAGTAAAATCTGCTATCTCTTTTGCAAAATTTATTTGGACTTTAGTTACCTGTGTTGTATGATTATGTCTTCCATATCTCTCTTGCCTCTAGGCCATAATAATCTCTATGGCAGCTTGAGATAGAATAAGGGGAAGGACTATGCTAGCCTTGTTGACTAACCTACTGGCAATACCTAGACTAGATGATGAAATGATAAAGATGTTATTTTGGAAAGAATACACTCAGTGTTTCAAGTGATGTCAGAAGCAGTGGCCATGAAAATCCTTGGGGAATCCCCTTCCTCCCTAGTGATTTCATCATTTCCTGTTAGCCTCCCTAGATCTGACACAAGCTGATAGAGTTATGGATTTAACTAACCTGGAACAATGTCACGCTGAACAGTGAACACAAGACTGCAATCCAGAAGATGAGAATTTTAATCTCAGTTTTGCTATTGATTTTCTTTTGGATTCTAAGCAATGTACTAAGTATTTCCATGCATAACTTTATCTCTTCAGCAAAACACTGACTTGGCTCCTTCGGGAAATAAAATATTGTAATCCATTCTGGATATTTAAAAATCATACTGAAATGCTAAGCAATTACTTTCTTATGATGTCATATTGATCATAATCCAGCTATCTTATTGAACCAATAACATATTAATTACTGATGGAAATTGTCTGCCTGAGACTCAAATTCAATTAAGCTTTCTTCTCTTCATCCTCATGGTAATGTTGCATTCATCACCAGGACTCTTTACTGCTATGGAATTTAACAGTCCTCCCCGGTGCTGCTCTGTGTGTAGATTGCTTTACAGCTAAAAACAAGTCAGGAAATAATGTGTTTGACTGACTTTATAAGAAGTAAGTCACGCACTCAAATGCTTCCCTAGATTCCTCCTAAAATGTGACTTACAGAGTAAAACACTATTATAGTGACTTCTTCCAAATGTACCAGAAAAAAATTGCTCAGTGAAGACGTTCTGCTTCCAATTTCTATAGGCACACCTCACTTTGGGATTTGAGAGTATCATTGCCTAGTATTACACCTATTGCCATCCCTATTTGGAACACTACCTCACCCACTTCACTATGGAAATATGGGAGTCATGGAAAACTTTTCAATCTTCTTCCACAGTTGCCTCGGCCCCAATTAATTTCACAATTTTTGGCATCTGGTCTCTTCATTCCTTGCCTCCTGCTTAGTGGAGGAGGCTCTTCTCTGGACCACAGACTGCTGTCTACCTACTGCCTCCTTGGGGACTTCACCCATTTAACCATTAACGACCCCAACTCTGCATGTGGCCGAATCTTTCCTCACTTCCTGCTCTGCCTCAGTCTACACATAGATCCATGTACTTTTCCTGTCTTCAGAAAACTTTCCTGCAAACCTACTTCCCTCTTAACCTACCACCCAAAGACTTTTCTTAAGCTCTGAGGAGCTGTGACCTACATACACTGTATCGGTTTCCCTTTGAATCACTCACTCCTCAACTTTGACAATAGAGCATATGTCACATCACTCCATGAAGCTGGTCTTGCCACAGATGTTAGCAAGCACTACGGTGTTCAATGCTACTGAATGGTAACACTTATTTTTCCTGACTCGTCTGCAGAATTAGACTCGAATAAGCTAAACTTCCTTGCAAAATACTTTTGTTCCATAGCTTCTAGATAACAAGCATTCCATCTTCTCCTAATGTTGTGAGTTTGTGTTTTTGTTTTTTTCTCTCAGTATTCTTTCTAAATCTTCTTAGAAAGCTTCTTCTCCACTTTTTATGTTGAGGTCTCGTGTCGTTCTTTCCTAGTTGTCTTTATCTATTCTTTCTTTATGGTTAATGAAATTATCCTATCAATCCCTGCTGCAAATGGCCGTTCTTCTAGCTCCAGACTGAAATAAAGCAGGTTTAGGTGTTTTCACACCTAATTTATTCTTGGAACATGGAAATTCAACTAATCCTTTGAAATCTCATTATTTCTGAAAGCACATATGCAAAGCTTAATACCAAATGTTCAAGAATCCTTGCTTAAATTCTACTCATACTTTCTTAAAACTCATTAATTACAGTTTAATAGTATTTAAATGTTATTTCCTAAAGATACATATAGGGCCAAACTTTCAGTACTCATCTTTTTTTTTTTTCAATTTTCATATAAAAATGTTAGTTTTTTTCTATTTATGTTCTTTCTAGTGGTGTCTCAAACTTTGAAATTATTATTACACTTATGCCTAAGTCTTAAACTTTCTATTTATATCCTATGCCAAAAAGGTTAGTTTTTGGATTATTTGATATTCAAACCATCTGACTGATTGCATATATATTTAAAATCTCCTTTGGCTTGATTTTACATCAATAGTTGGAAAAGATATTACATTTTTAATTGATACTAATGTAGAGGAAAAATGATAAAGTCATTCTTCATAACAATAAGAGGTGAATAAAATAAGAAATAGGTGTTGAAATTGCAAACCAATAATAGTCTCAGTGTATTTATCACTTTTATTTTGATAAACTAAGTAGTTATAGTGTTCAAAAAAGTATTTTCCATTTTATCTTGAATATTTTGAAGTAAGATATGTTTTACATTGAAAATGATGCCAATTTTAAAGGGCCTTTTGTTACATAGTAGGTGTTATTTTTTGCTTATTCTTGAAGAATAACTTCCATAGCAAGTTTCTACCATTCATCACTTCCAGGACGCTGAAATGACTCCAGTTCCTTTTCAGAGTCTGTGGTTTGTGTAGAGATACTGTGAAGTTTCATAGAGCCAACACAATATGGACAGTTCTAAAATTCTTGTATATTCCACCATGTGACACTATCATCTCACCATCATGATACTGGGGAATTTCCCCTCACCCGTTGTCATTTCTTCTGGGAAGAGAAATCTGAATCTCTTCAGAAGAGGCTCACATTTCCATTTTTGTTTATGTACTGGCAAAGGAGAAGAGGACTGAGGTAAAAAGAACTTGCTCCAAGTGAGTTCAGATACATGCCTCATAGCATTTTTCCAAGACACTCTGTTTTCTTTCTCTCTCACACATTTTTTTTTTTTTTTGAGTCAATGTCTCACCCTTTAACCCAGGCTGAGTACAGTGGCGTGATCACAGCTCACCACAGTCTCAACATCCTGGGCTCAGGCAATATTTCTGCTTCAGTCCCTCTGAGTAGCTGGGACTACTGGTCTGCACCACCATGCATGGGTAATTCTTTGTCTATACATTAATAACTTATTTTTTTTAATTTGGTGTATATTAAAAGAAAAGATTTTTAAAAACAAGGGAAAAGGTAAAACAGAAAAAAATAAGTGCAAGATTAATGCAAAGTTAAAAATACAAATACAGCCGGGCTCTGTGGCTCAGTCTGTAATCCTGTGCCTTTGGGAAGCTGAGGTGAGTGCAATGCCTGAGCCCGCGGGTTTGAGACTCACCTGGGTGGCGAGACTTCATCTCTACAATTTAAAAAAAAAAAAAAATCAGCCGGGCGTGGTAGTGCGCGCCTGTAGTTCCAGCTACTTGGAAGGCTGAGGCGGAAGGATCGCAGGAGCCCAGCAGGTCGAGGCTGCGGTAGCCCGGAGCGGCCACTGCACTCCAGTCTGGGCGACAGAGTGAGACTCCGACTCAAAAAAAAAAAAAAAAAAATACAAATACAAATACAATTCATTGAATGCGATTGGGAATATTGTTCTGAACTTCCTAGCAGGTTAAACAGAGTGGGAAATAAGGGCAGTTCTATAATGCATTTTTATATAGTGGCTGAAGAAAAAAAGATAATTTATTTAGTACAAACACTTAATTCTGAGAATTCTCCCAAATGTTTTCAGTAGTGAATAAGGCAATGAGTGTCAGTCAGTTTTGTTCTATGTGAGAAACAATCTCTAAATATGTCAATGCTTTACAAAGGTCGTGAGTCTGCAGGTCTGTGGTTAAGGTGTTCTGGGCTAAGCTTGGTTTCCTCTCCATGTCATCATTCTGAGGACAGGCTGAATGGGACAGGGACAACTTTGGCATGCTTTTCCCAGTGGATCATAGGTACAGAAGAGTCAAACCAAACTTCACAAATGCTTAAAGCCTCTGCTGAATCATTCCACTGACTTTCCACTAACTTTCCATTGACCAATGGAAGTTATATGGCTAAATCCAATGCCAATCAGGAAAGAGATACTCTCCACCTGCAGGAAAAGATACTGCACTGTTACTTTCACATATAATCAGCTATAGTGAAAGAGTGAAGAATAAGAACAAATAACCCAATCTGTCAACACTAGGATTTGGCTACTAGATTCGATCCTAAATGCCCATCCTGATCAGTAGGTAGTGAGCAAGCATCTGGACTTCTTTGACTAAAAACATCAAGTCTTATGGAAGAAAACCATCCATGTCTCTTTTTATCAGACAGAGATCTTCCAAAATATGTATTGTATTCCAGTTTTTTCAAGGTACCAAAAATTTCCCATTAATATTTGACCTTTGTAGTGTTGTTGTTGTTTTTTTTCTGGTTAACTTTCTATGATTTCTTTCTGAGGTAACTTGTGTGTATCTGTGTGTATTAAAGTAAAAAGTCTGGGGGTAGAATGAGATGGTGATGGGTATCTATCTGACTATGTCAAAGTATGCACTAACAACTTAGCTCTCATGTTTTGAGGACGCACTCAATTTAAACGATCAGAAATCAATGGGTAGTGAAAAATAACGAATAGATTTTGAAATATCTCAAGACACAGATTCAATATCTCAGCCTGTTCTTAGAATCGTAAGCAAAGATGCACACCAGACTACGATGTGAGGGGCAAATGAGGCAGAAATGATAACTTCACTTAGTTCTTTTAAAACATTTTTCAAGATTATCTTTATTTATTTATTTTAATTTATTTTTTTTAGAGACAAGTTCTTACTCTGCTGTCCAGGCTGGAGTGAAGTGGTGTGATCACACCTCACTGTAACCTGGAACTCCTGGGCTCACGCAATCCTCCTGCTTCAACCTCTTGAGTATCTAGGATGGCAGGTTCGTGCCGCCATGCCACGCCTTCACTTCGTTCTGAAACAACAAATCCTGGTAATGATGGAGTTTCTGCCTATAATGTAATTCGCAATATTCTGCAGGTTAAACAAAAAAAAGTAACTCCCCCCTCAAATCTAGTCCCCTGGATCGTATTCTCTCTAATAAGATTGGTTTTACAAATCCACTTGGTAAGGACTTCCCATTTACAATATATTTTCCCATATTAGTTCTATAAAATCATGTTCAGTTAGACCATTAATAAGCATTATTCCCTCAAATGTAAAACACATTTGGGAAATTATTTAAACAAGTTATTTATTAAGAGTTTAGAGAGAAGATTTAATAAACGAATAGGCTTGCAACTTCCAAGATGATATTCATGGTTTTGCATATTCGTTAAATCTCTTTTCTTCCTGCAGCATCTTGGGCAATGGTTTTCTGGGGAATAAGATGAGAGAAAGATAAGAGAAAGTCTTCTCCGGGAATGGCACCAGGATGCAGGATGCCCAGTGCCCCCATGTGACAGTATCTCCAGCTGGGACTGTGGTGTGATTTGGTTCCTGCTAGAGTGTCTGTGAGTAAAACAGTGGCTGTTTGTGCTTCAGGTGACTGATGAGGAACAGGCTAATACCTTATAAGCAGAATTTGTGTGTGTGTGTGTGTGTGTGTGTGTGTGTGTGTGTGTGTGTGTGTGTGTGTAAATTACACAAATCCTGGTGGAAACCTAACAAGGGTCCAGGTAGTAGAGGGTCTTTGTAGGGGTTTTTAGTGTAGAACATTATTACCAGGGTGTGGAGCAAAGGAGTCAAAAATTAATCTCTC
>NW_007212660.1:19828-55603 GCF_000164805.1 Carlito syrichta
CCCAGACTGGAGTGCAGTGGCTGCTCCCGGCCACTGCAGCCTCGACTGCTGGGCTCCGGCTATCCTTCCGCCTCAGCCTTCCGAGTAGCTGGAATTACAGGTGCGCGCTATCACGCCCGGCTAAATTTTTGATTTATTGTAGAGATGAGGCCTCGCCCGCCCAGGCGGGTCTCAAACCCGCGGGCTCAGGCAATCCATTCACCTCAGCCTTCCAAAGCGCGGGATTACAGGCTGAGCCACCGATCCCGGCTATAAGCAGAATTTTATTAATAAAAACTTTGTTTAAGTTTTGAGTTGGGGAGTCTCACTCTGTTACCCAGATGGAGTGCAGTGGTGCAATCACAGCTCACTGCAGCCTCAACCTCCTGGGCTCAGGTGATCATTCCACCTCAGCCTACCAAAGTCCTGGGACTACAGGTGTGAGACACTGTGCTGACCTAATAGGAACCTATTTAGCGAGAGAGGGAAGGGGCCCCCGAAACAGCATAACCCATCATTGCACATGGCCAACAGAAGCCCTTCAGGTCCAAGGGGACCATTGTCCCTGATTGCATTTCTTCACCACTGTTGCATTTGCTTCTGCGTTCAACAGACTTTGAGAGTATAAAGCCAAATCAGTTAGTCTTCCCTCTTCTAGATTCAGAATACAATCCATATTCCTCTCCTCATCTGACTTTTTTTTTCCTGCTGTGTGCTTGAGTCCAAATAGCGGAGGAACTGTGTAGTGCAACTGTTTTACAAGACAGGCAATCCAGGAGGAACACAGAAGATTATTTTTATTTCTATAAATGAGTTAGTACATAGACATAACCAGCGGGAAACATTGAAATAAAAGAGATAAAGGCAGGTTGAATGAAAGATTCTGCACGAGGAAAGGGGATTGCATAGGTGACTGAAAGGACAGGGAAAGTCAGCGTATTGCAAGACCAGAGTTCCAGAAGGGCAGTGACCTCATCAGGCTTGCTCACTGCTCTGTCACTGTGTTTGGCACAGACTCAATTGGCTGTTTTTAAATGAATGGTAAATACAAAGGATTGAGAATTTTCCAGTAGAAGCCTCAGGCTTAGAGTCCACTAAATTTTACAAGAGATAAAATAATTCTTGTTTCTGAATAAAATTTCCCGAGCACGTATTAGATGTTCTGCCAAAAAAACACATTTTATCATGATCACCTGTTATGTTATAAAAGGCCAAAATAATATGGTTCTCATGATCATTTCCCAATTAATTAATCAATCATATAGAAAAATGCACTCTTAAACTGGGAAATCACAAAATTTGGATATTAATGAGAAAATCTAGGCCATCTTCTGACTTTAGTTATCAGGCTGCAGGCAATTAAATATAAAGAGAAAAATTTACTCAATGAGGACTTTGACATAGCTCATTTAAAAATGACAGTTGTAAAAACATGCCAATAGGAAATCACACTCTTATAAACAACAGTCTGCCATTAAAAACATATTTAACACATTAAAATTCAAACCATACATCAGAATTAAAATTAAAAAGTATTGGTGCATGTGATTAACCCCTCACCCCACCTAGCCCCAGTATTACTCTCTGAAGGTAACCACCTGTGAAAAGTGGTTACCTTCAGAGAGTATTACTCATTCTTCAAATGACTACTTGGTGAGACCTCATCTCTACAATAAGTAAATTTTAAAAAATTAGCCTGGCCTGGTGGTATGTGCCTGTAGTTCCAGCTACTTGGAAGGCTGAGTTGGAAGGATCACTGGAGCCCAGCAGGTCGAGGCTACAGTGGCAGTGAGTGTGCCACTGCACTCCAGCCTGGGTGAGGGATGAGACTCCAACTCAAATTAAAAAAAGACTATTATAACTTTATATCTTCATAAAATAAATTAATATTTTATGCTGACATATTTATATATTCTTACATATTTATATCATATGATTACATGATCAGATAAGTATGAAATTTAGAGTATTTTAAACATTTCCACAGTGTGCTTGAATACATACCACAAATAATTTATAAATTAAAGTTAAGAATAACTTTAATCTTTCCCAAATTGAACTTTAACATGAAGGTAAGCAAATATTCTTCTGAGAGAGTACGTTCTACGGTATAGAAAATCTGGAGCTTTCTTGATTGAAGAAATTAAAATATTACAAATCAAAAGTCTAGGAGATTTGAACTTAGCAATTCACAAATTTAAAGACCTTACATCTCAGGGCTTTTTTCCCCCTTCTTAAACTGCAGTAATGCATTCCATAGAGATTCAAGATTGATGTTACCCTATAAAAGTGGCTATGACAAGTTACACTCCTGCCAACCAGCATGTGTTTTGGGGTGAAGAAAATGCCAGGCTGAAACCTGTTATCCATTCTGAATGAAATCACATGGAATCCATTTCTGCCTTATCCCATCAGCTGGTTTAGGTGGAGGCAGCCTGATGGAACTGATGCTTATTTATTTATATTTTTGAGTCCGGATCTCACTCTGTCACCCAGGCCAGAGTGCAGTTGCAGGACCATGGCTTACCACAGCCTCAACCTCCTAGGCTCAGGTGATCCTTCTGCCTCAACTTCAGCCATATACCACCATGCCTAGCTAATCTTTTGAGTTCTTTTGGAGAGACGAGGTCTTGCTATATTGCCTAGGCTGGTCTCACACTTCTGGGCTCAAGCAATCTACTCCCCAAGTGCTGGTATTACAGGCATGAGCCACCACACTCCGCCTGATGTGTGTGCTGCTAAGGAATGTCCCGCTCCTTTGTCTGAGCTGTCCTGGGTCCAACAGCCACCTTCATGTTATGATTCCCGGCCTCCTGAGGGAGTCATGTTGCCTTCCCTCAACATTTCTTCTGAATTTCTTACTCTTTTCAGTCCCATAAACCTACAATTTACAAAGAGTTACTGCTGTAGTGGGAACCAACACTTTTTCAGGAGAATTTTGCTGTTGTTAGGTATTTCCCATCCCTCCAAGATCTCACTTTTAATAGGACCAGCGCTAGAAAACAATCAAATCCTTGACTGGAGAGTTGGTCATGGTAGAGGAGCTAGGGTGGGTGGAAGAAATAATGGACACATGAAGCACTTGGACAGTTTTTTCCTTTGAAATTTTGTCTAAAAGCTGGTTCATGGGGGAAAAAACTGTCTCAAAGCTGGTTCATGGGGGAGAAAAATAGATGAAGTCTGCTCATAAATTAGTCTAAAATTCAGTCTTTTCATCAGATTCAGAAAGAAGTTGAATTCCCTTCTCAGTAGCACATGTGTGGGAGGAGGAGCAATGTTTTTGGTTATCAGTGTTCACTTTGCAGACACTGCTAATGGCACAAAGAATGTGGGCCCTCAGAGTCTTTCGATGAGGCCTTTGGCTATTTGGGACCAGGGCATGGCATTCTGTTTGCTCGGGAAGTGCAGGATGTCACTTCAGGTCTGCACACAGGGCAGAAGATCATAAGAAATTAAGATTTATTTTCACTAATTTGGATTTAAAACTGATTGGGAAAATACCCTTTTCTTTTGGACATAACACCCTCTGATGCTATTGAAGCCAATCCTTGGCAAAATTCTCCATGAGTAAATGTGACAAAGCAATTATTATTTTTAAATTTTTTTTTTAATTTTAAAGATGTGGGGTACAATTCAAGGTTAGGTATACAAATTTTCATTGTGCAGGTACCCTTGTTGATGACGTGTGTCCCTCCCTCCCCCAGTAGATTCCCACTACTGTCAATCCTGCCTCCTCCCCCCCAACATTTTCCTACTACTGCCCATTCTTTTTCTATAGTATTATGATACTTGTCCTATAGTATTATGATACTTGCTTATGAGTGAAAACATGTGATACTCAGTTCTTTGTTTCTGTGATAGATCACTCATATGATAGACTCTAAGTCCCTCCAAATTGCTGTGAAGTTCATAATTTTGTCCTTCTTTTTGACTGTGTAATATTCCATTATGTATATGTACCACATTTTTTTTTAATCCAGTCCTCTTTTGATGGGCAGTATGGTTGGCTCCATGTTTTTGTTATTACGAATAATGCTTCAATAAACATACATGTGCAGGTATCTTTTTCATCGAGTGATTTGAGTGACAAAGCAATTATTAATGACTCTTGGTTGAGACTGGCATTAAGATGAGGTAAAATAGAAAGAACAGAAAGCCAGTGGTAATCATGATCTAGGTTAAATGCTCCCAATCCGAAAGGGAAACAAGCAATGGATTAAGTAAGGATTTTAATCTCATTAGGTACAGAAAACCTGTCCTAAATTGTAGCATAATGATAATTTTAAAGAGACCTTTTGTAATCCCTGGAGATCACTAAAATTCAAGGTTCATTCTCTAGCCCTGGATCCCTAATTTAGGGACTTTGAAAAAAATGTGTTTTATCCTTTTTCCTAAGTGGCTTCTTTGGTTATGCATTCCACTTTAATAAGAAGCAACGTTTGCTCTGTTGCCATCAGATTTAAGTTAGAGTGGGTAGTTTCTTAAAGCCATCAAGAGTACTGGGGCGAGGAACCAATTCAGTTATTTTCTCCTTTGGGAGAAGAGAGCATGCTGCAGTGAGGATGGAGACATGTAGTCTTGAGTGGTTCTTGTTCTCTAGGCTGAAGGAAGAATAATTTTGACAGCTGTTTTATGTTACTGTCTAGAAAAATCTATCTTCACATGAGGCTTGTGTCATAGAAAGGATACCATGACGAGGAAACCTTACTGAGCAGAAAGTCATAGTCCTAAGGGGTAAAGATTTTGTATCAAAAACATTATCCTTGAGTTAGGCTTTCTTACTGTCAATACATTTATTTATTTTCTTTCCTATTTCTGAAGTTCCACTGCATGCCTATTAAAGTGAATGAAGTGAATTCTTTTTCAAAACTATAAATTTTCTTCAAAGAATTTACATATCCCAGGAGTAAGAGTTATTGCAACATTTTAGTGTTAAGAGACTTTTGTCTGCCAAAAAAAAAAAAATTCAAGTTTCCCATCCTAGGATCCATTAAATACACACTAAGAGATTACAAACTCCTTATTTGTCAAATGCTTTATTATGTGTGTTAACTCCACAGCACATTTTCCCAAGTTGCAAGCAGGCAGCTGCTGGGAATTGCAATTTCAAGCCTCAGACAGTTGGAGAAAAGAGTGGGTGGGTAGTTGGTCTGGAGAAATGGCGGGGTTGTGTGCAGTATGACCCCAGATAGTGAGAGACTGATAAACACATATAAGTCCATGAGATAAAGCCCAAAGGAGAAAGAATGATTATTAGGGTATTAAATCTCAGTCATTCTGGGCTTTGTCTCTATTTAATTATATCAGTCAAAGAGCACAGACATCATCCAATTTATTTGCAATATTACAGTCTTACCAAGTTCCATTTTGATAAAGGATTCTTAGCTGCATCAACCTTTATCTGTAATAACTTCACCAGATAATGTTAGCTCATTTTTTCCTATGAAGTTACATTGTCAAATTCCATTGCAGTTTCACATTTTTTTAAATAGACATTTTAAAATGGCTTCTTAGTTGCCTTTTTTCTCTCCTATCTTTTGGCAAATTTTCTTGCATGAAACTTAAAAGTCCCAGAGCAGCGATTACAGTCAAAGCCAGCTTTGCTGTGTATGAGATGCTTAAGTAATCCCAGGGCTCTGGGGATCAATGTGCAAGACCTCTCCCTAAGCCCTGGGTTTGTGGGTTGAATAACACAGGATTGGAATGCATCACTTTACACCATAGAGAATCTACATCATTTGGGCATCATGTATGAAAAACTGCAAGTGATATAAGAATTTCCAATACTGTTTATTACCATAACTGCATAGGTGAGAAAACCAATTGTTTCAGCCAACATAAGCTCTTTGAATCCTAACATGGTGAAAAACTTTAAATTTAGAAATAATTACATCTATGTCGTCTTTCTAGAAATATTCGTTCAATACTTATGATATGCAGTTGCACATGTTCATATCATGTGCAACTAGAAAAAAGATCCCTCTCTCGATTATCTATTTACCCCGCAACAATTTATCTAGGTTCCCAGCATGACAGAGTCCAGTCCATCTTCAAACCCAGAGTTCCCCAGTTCAGCCCTGCTAGGCTAACTGGCCACCCCTCCTCCTCCTCCTCCTCCTCCTCCTCATGTCCAGTATCAAGGCTGAGCCCAGCACCTCCCGCTAGCCCCTGGTCTGTCAGTCGTGTGATGTTTTCTACCATTAGTGTGGGAATTTTGCACACCAGGGTTTGCCCTTTCTGAAGTCACTTTAGACTCAGAATGTCCCTCTACTTCCCATATTCACATCCTTAGAATTCTTTATGTTTTCTTTTCTTAATTTCTGCCCCTCCATCCCACCACCACCCTGATACTCACTCTGAAACTTGGATCATTGCAAGTGTTGCTAAACCAACCCCAACTACTATTATTCCTCTAGCTTTCCTGCTAGCCTCTTTCCTTTCCTCTTCCTCCTTTTCTGTCATTCACATTTATCCAACCTGCTGAGGCCAGTTCAGAATTCCCTTTTGATCACCACAGGTTCTCAGGTTCCCAAAACATCAAGGGATTTAGGACCCTTTTATAATATAAACATAATACACCCCCCACATTTATCTTTATCTTTTTTTCTTGGCTCTTTCTTTTATCAATTCCCTGTCTTAGACTCATTGCTTAATCTGTGGCCCTTCAAATATATCTGGTGTTTTTTGTTCATCCTGCTCTCTATTCTTTGTTGCCTTTCTTATCCTCTTATTTTAAAATGTAATGAGTCACACTTTGCAAGTCTATCCATCTATATAGCCCTGGTTTTTTTTTTTTTTTGGTTTTTTGGTTTTTTTTAAAATAAGTCCTCCTTGTCCTTCTCGTCTGATCTCCACATTTTGTCTGTTTTGTTAACTGGACTTTTCAATCATATCCCTGAGTTTTCTCAGGTCCTACTGAACAAGGGCTGGGCTTTTTTGCATCATCGGGTGGTCTCACATTGCCCTGCCCCAATCCAGGACTGGGTGATGTAGTCCTCTCTCTTCATCATGATCAACTTATGCTGTACTTCATTAGCTTAACATACATTTATTAGGGTCCTGTAATGGGAGGGGAACTCTGTTAGGTAATTATAGAGTAAATAACGCAGGCTCCCTGGTTCCAAAACACTTATAGTATGGTAATGGTGACACATAAAAAGACAAAAACACCTAGGGAGGAAACAATTTATTGGAGTGTGCATGGGTGTTCAGATTGTAGGTTTGGGTTATCTGGGTTTAAATTCGTGCTCTAACACTTATACTTTCTGCCTCATATGTTCCCTGTATCCGTTTTTTTTTTTTACCTCTGTAAGAGGAAATTAACAATAGCTTTATCATAAGAAGGTTGTGAGGATAAATGTGGTAATCTGATGCAGAACTTGATCTAGCACCCATCACTGTGTACAAGTACAGTAGTTGATCCTGGTTGTTATTGTCCTCAGTTCTGGTGCCAGTGAAACTGCCTGGGAATTGGGAGGGAAGGGGTGTACTCCATATGGGGGCAAAAATATTAGGATAATAAAGTAAGATTTTAAAACTTATTTAAAACTCTATCACCATTCTGAGTACTTCTTCTCCATGGAAGAAAATTAACTTCATGGAAGGTTTGATACAAAAATGTAAGAAATGAGGAAATAAATTAAAACATAGATTTGAAACATGCAACATATTTAGGAAGCAGTATCACAGTCTGGCACTATTATTCTTCTTTTCTTTTCTTTTCTTTTCTTTTCTTTTTTTTTGTGTAGGAGTCTCACTGTAGCCCAGGCTGGAGTGCTGAATTGCAGTGGCATGATCATGGCCACTGCAGCCTTCACCGGCTGGGCTCAGGCGACCCTTCCTCCCTCAGCCTTCCAAGTAGCTGGAAATACAGGAACACATCACCATGACCAGCTAATTTTATTTATTTATTTATTTATTTATATATTTATTTATTTATTAATTTATTTTAGAGCTGAGGTGTGTCCTAAACGCTGGGTGTGTGTGTGTGAGCTGAGGCAAATGCCTCACCCAGGATGAGATGGGGAGGCAGAGGGCTCACTCAAAGAACTCTGGGAGACTCACTTTGGCTGAAGCCCTGGGATGTGAGGGGAGAGACGAGAAAGGTGGCCACCCTGAATGCCACGTTGGGATGCCATCATTCATCTGTGAAGCAGGGAGTGGGCCTTGAAGGTTTGTGTGGAGGATGGCCATCCAGTCCTTGGGTGAGATGGGCAGTTGGAGCAGAAGGCAGGCACTGAGTGTCCCTCAACCCCAGAGAGGAACTTTACCTTTACCATGTCTCAGAGTCAACAAAACTGAGGTCAGTTCTGTAGGAAGCCTAGGGGTGGACCAAAGGGTGTCCCAGGATGAGGTGGGAGTTTGGGGTATGTTGAAGGAGAAATACATACTGAAGAAGGGAGGCCTGACTCTGAACTATAATAGTAATTGTGGAATTTTTTGCAATCTTTGTATTCTATAAAATAGGACTGGTAACATTTTCCTTCCTGGGTGGTTGTGGAGGGATTAGATGAACTACGATGCAAAGCCCCTAGTGCAGTTCTGGTCACAGCAGGCACTAGACACCTGATAGTTTTCTTCTGCATTGGTAAAGGGAAGATTTTTTGTTTGTTTCTAATTTTTATTTCAACAGCCTTGGGTGGTACAAAGGATTTTTGGTTAGACGGATACATTGTACAGTGGTGGAGAGATCTGTACTTTCAGTGTACCCTGTATCCCCACCTGTGCATATTATACCTAACAGATGATTTTTTTCACCCCTGCCCCCCAAACTTTCCCCTTCTGAGTCTTCAGTGTTCATCATGCTGTTCTATCTACCCTGGCAGTTTCTTAATTTACCTCCCACTTATAAGTGAGAACATGTGGCGTTTGGTTTTCTGTTCCTGCGTTACTTCACTTGGGATGATGGTCTCCAATTCCATCCAAGTTGTCACAAAAGACATTATTTCATTCCTGGTAAAGGAACATACACATAATTGTATTGCTGCTTCTATCAACTATAGAACTGTAATATATTTGACAATAATAACACATGGGTAGTAAATAAAACAAACTTGTATTGAAGTAAGAAAATGGTGTCATTTGGTAACTTGAATCCATAGGAACAACTAGAAGATTCAAGGATAGTAAATAATAAGGCTAATATAACAAACAAATGTAAAGTATATATTTGCTCTCCTTTATTATCTCATCTTCTTTTAAATACATGAATTATATAAAGTACTAGTTATAACACGGTATTGTTGGTTTAGCAACATTAATAGTGGGAAATTTCAGTGCCCCACTATCAATAATGAATAGAAAGAGGCAGAAGATTAACAAAGAAATAGAAGACTTGCACTACAAAATAAAACAATTAGACCTAACAGGCATCTATAGAACATTTCACCCCAAAACAACAGTACATACATTTTTTGCCAGTACATGTGGGACATTCTCTAGGATAGACATAAATCAGGTCATAAACCTCAATAAACTTAAAATAATTGAAATTATACAAAGTATGTTCCTAAACACAATGAAAAAAAATTGGAAATAAATAGCAGAAAGAAAATGAGAAAATTCATAAATATGTGGAAATTTAACAATGTACTTCTAAATAACTAATGATTAAAAAACAAATCATAAGGGTACTTTAAAAAATACTTAGTGATGCATTAAATGAAGACAAGACATACCAACACTTATAAGTTGTAGCTGAAACAATGATTTGAAGAAAATGCAGAGCTGTAAATGTTTATGTTATTTTAATACAAAAGCGATTAAGTTCATACATTTTCACAAAAATCAAAATATAGTTGTAAAATAACCAAATTACAGAAATTTATGCACAGTCTATCAGACCAGACACAAGCCACCTTTTCTAATTTTATATACTAAGAAGATACACTTTCTGAAGGTATAAAACTTTATCTTTTCATGGATACTGGTGTATAGAACCTACCAATATAAATCAAATGGAGTGATGGATCCGGAATGTGTTTTTAATAAACAAGCACAGAGTGAAGTTAATTATTTGTTCTGGATTTACCTACAGGATGTGGTCAAGTTCCCTCTATAGTAGCTAATTAAAAAAAAAAAAAAAAGACTGGTTTCTGAAGCGTGAATCAAAGCAAAAATCATGTGCACCAACGAATGAATTCTGGATACCTCAGAACACAGAACTTCCAAAGAAATGCTTCCGGACTTTTAAAAGTGCACTGCATGATCTACATTCTACATTCAGCTTTCTCTATTGGGAGCTTTCTCTAGCATGAGATCGGCCTAGTGCCTCAGTTCCTCACTCCTAGCAGTGGGCTTAGCGTCCAGTAGGGAATGTTTCACAGTGCTTCTTGGCATTATTCTGGGTGTTTCTCTAAGGGTGTTTTGTTGAATGAGATTAACATTTAAATTGATGGGCTTTGAGTAAAGCAGATTGCTCCTCATTATGTGGGTGAGCTTCATCCAATCAGTTGAAAGCTTTTAACAGAACAAAGACTGACCTCCTTGGGCAAGAAGGAATCTGCCAGAGACAGCCTTTGAACTCAGCCTGTGACTCTCCCCTGGGTCCCCAACCTGGCCTTCCCAATCAGGTCCTGGATTTGCTAAGCCTCCACCATCATCTGACCAATCCTTAAAATAAAACTGTCTTCTTCTCTCCTTTCTCCTCTTCCCCGTTCTCCCATTCATCCTGTTGGCTTTGTTTCCCTGGATAACTCTGGCTAATAATACACACATATACTAGCTTTTCTTCCTTTTTTCTCCTTTTCTTGCCTCTCTCCATATTTCTGGGACCTTCGCTGCACCACTTTCTCTCTGAGCTCAGGAAGTGCCCTTTTACTCAAAGGAGGTTAGGGGAGGAGGGGTCCAGAGAACCAAAGAACAAGCCCTGCACTTCCCTTACATGCTAAGGGATCAGGTACTCCCCCTGCCCTTCCTCACACCTGCTGCCCCTCCTCACACCTGCCTCTCCTCCTCACACCTGCCACCTCCTGCTCCCCCTCTCCACACCTGCTCTCCCCTCACACCTCGCCCCCTCTTCATACCTGATGCCCCTCCTCACACCTACCACCCCACCTGCTCCTCCTCCTCACACCCACCCCCCTCACAGCTGTCCCTTCTTCTCACACCTGACACCCCTCCTCATACCTGTTTGCCTCCTCATACCTGACCCCCTGTTCCTTCTCACATTGACCTATTCCTTACACTCACCACCCCTCCTCACACCTACACTCCCTTATTGCACCTGGTTCTCCTCCTCACACCTGCTCACCTTCTCAAACCTGACCCTCTCCTTACACCCTCTACCCCTCCTTACTCCTGCCGTTCTTTCTCAAACCTGCCACCTTACCCCTCTTCACACCTACCACCTCTACTAGCACCTGCCGCTCCTCCACATACCCTCCATTCACCTCTAACGCTCCTCCTCCTTTGCTCCCCCTTCTACCACTTGGAACCCATCCTCTTTACTTAGTCCACTCCCGAGATAATGTCCCTCACTTGTTTGGGCACATGCACTTCAGCTAGTTGCATCTGGCTACTAATTTGGGTCTGGGCTTGCTTTGAGCCCTTTGTAGTTGCTCATGGTCTCCTCGCTTGTGGGTTAGAGCCCACTCACCTCCTTTTCCACAGGTGGCTTTCTGGGTCACTGCGCTCAACTCTGTGACAGGTGACATTGCACCTGACTACACATGCCACATGCCCAATTTCCTGCTTCTCCAGCTGTCCTTGGGCATGCAATGCCAGGACTCTGATACTCTTGTTTCTGCACAGAAAGCACGCGAAAAGTCGTTTCCATGCATCCTTTTCTCCAAGTTCTACTTTACACACTTCCCCTCCCAAGCCCCATTGTGATCCTGGAACTATGCATTCTGCCCTGGTATAAATCTTTTGAACAGTTTGTGTTTCCGTATTGAGGGAGTGAGGTCTTGGGTCTAGATACAAAATCACCACTAAGTTTTGATCCCTAATTATCTCAGAACACTCCTGCTTAATATTGATTTTCTGCAGAAGCAAATCTCAATTTAGACACTTTGTTTCCAGGAATAAGATCTTCACTAATTACATTCTAAGGGATTAATTAATCGAACAGGTAACCTGGTCTTCCCTGCCTGCAGTTTCTCGGAAGCTGCCTCATATCTTGTCTACACTAGACTTCTCCGTCTGCCTCTTCTCTGGAAGGATTTCCTGCTGCTTTGGTCCCACCCATCCTGTTTCCTGCAGACTGTGGAGGATGGTGCACAGAGGGCAGCATCTGCTTTCTTCTCTGTTTGCTTTTCTTCCCCCCACTTTTTACCAGCCTGTGTTTTCTCTTCTTGGCATCCTTATCTTCACTGTTTCAATTAGCATCCCGGTCCCTCTGGTCAAAGCAGAGCAAAGGGCCTTGTTGTATGCCACAGCTGCCACTCTCTGCAGGTGCCATCTCTGCATAACCTGCTCAGCAGATTCCACGATACTCAGTCACCCCATTCTCTGGAAACTCCTAAGCACTCCTGTGACACCATTCAGGGACACTGGAGAATGTTCTGAAGATAAGGCACTGAGACAAGCTAGAGATGGCAGGCTTCTTTCCTCATCTTTTTCTCTTCTTTCCCTCTCTGGTAAGTGGTTGTTCCAGGGGTCTTGATAGTCTTAGCTGGGCAGAATCAGTTCGGCATTGACTGTGATATTAAAAAATTTTGCAAGCCAGTTGTTATGCCATTGGTAGATTTAAATTGCCTGTGTTGGAAATATTTACACCACAGAAATTGAAGAATCTACAAATCTGCTTTTGGTTTTGTTGCTGTTGTTTTTCAAAGAGTCAGTTCACTAGCACATGGCTGAGTGTGAGTGTTCTGCCAGCTTCTAGATCTTTTCACAAAAGAGACAGAATTCTCTGGGCTCATTACTCGAGGGAGGGAGGGGACAGGAAGGAGAGGAAGAAGGAGAGAGAAAGAAGAGAGAGTAGAGGTAGAGGGAGCAGGATTGACAGTTTTCTAGGATATACAGTACCCTCCTCTCCACTCCCTCTCCTAATAAAGACCACTCCTTTTGTTACCAGTGTCAGGTGAGGTCAGTACCAGATTCTTGACTTTGCCACAGGAAAGAATTTCAGAGTGAACAAAAAGTAGCAAAACAGTAGCAAGTTTATAAAAAGTGAAAGTAACAGGATAGTATACCCTTCAGAGTGAAGTGTGGGCAAACACAAAGGATTGTTGCCTGAGGGTCTTTGGCTTGTGGTTGTGGGAGTTACAATAATGAAGGAGTGGAATATTCTATTAAGGGGGTGGGCTTTTCTGGGAAATAGGTAGGCAATTTTTGGAACTGGGGTACCACCCAATTTATTTATTTATTTATTTATGAGTTGGAGTCTCACTCTGTCGCCCAGACTGGAGTGCAGTGGCCACTCCCGGCCACTGCAGCCTCGACCTGCTGGGCTCCGGCGATCCTTCCGTTTCAGCCTTCCAAGTAGCCAGAATTACAGGCATGCACTACCACGCCCGGCTGATTTTTTGATTTATTGTAGAGATGAGGTCTTGCTGCCTAGGCGGGTCTCGAACCCGAGGGCTCAGGCAATCCACTCACCTCAGCCTCCCAAAGGCATGGGATTACAGCCTGAGCCACCGAGCCTGGCTCCAATTTATTGCTATAGGTAGATAAAGGTTGAAACTGTCATGGTGTTGGAGGGTGCCACCCAATTTATTACTATAAGTGAACAAGGTCAGAACTGTCACAGCGTTAGAGGGTGTGCCACTTAGTATGCTAATGAGCACATAATGAAGGTAAATGTATGTTATGGTTATCTTAGGCTAGCCTTGGCTATTAATATGCATGCTCCAGGGGTCTCTAAGTTAGTTCCTGTTTTGCTGGTCAGCAGCCAACCACAAACAACCTGAGAAAGAGACTGTAGGTTGCTGCAGACATGGTGGGTGAGAGTTATTCTTACAATTTTTGGATTTTCTAACAGCCTTGAAAATTTCCCTACGCTAACCTGCCCACTCTATCACTTCTGCCTGGTTATATTCCTCCCTTCATCTGGGCAAGCTCTTCTCATCAAGGGTTACAGCCCTGAAGCCTGTCCACCCAAACCTTGGATGGGATCACGACCCAATTTTATCACAGCACCTTCTTCACTTGTCTGTCATCACATGGTCCCAGTGGTGTGAAAATATCTTTATTGGTTTGTCTACCTTAGGAGACTGTGGTTACATTAGAGGCAAAAACCTCATTTTATTTACCTTCAAATATGCATAGCTTCATTCTGCGTCTGGATATCACAAACCTTCATTAAATGTTTCACTATTTATATAGAGAAACAATAGGAGGAAACAAAAACAGAAAGGAGGTTGCATCTTGGGAAATAACCAAAGACTTCAGGAATTCCCATGAGCATCCCTAAATCTCAACAGTCCCAGAGCCATGAGAACAGTGGTCAACTGAGCAAGGAAGATAAGGACGAAACCAGAGAGCAGGTAGGAAGAAACCAGCCTGTCTCTGGAACCAGTAATGGGTTAACTTCACAGGCTATTCTAAATTAGAAACTTTCTAGACAGGAACCTAGAGAAGGAATTGTGTGTAGGAAGGAACTGGCTGTCTAAGGCAAGTTCACCTTAATTTGTAAGTGGCTACTTTTGCATCAGTTAGATTTTATTTATTTATTTATTTATTTATTTATTTATTTTTGAGTTGGAGTCTCACTCTGTCGCCCAGACTGGAGTGCAGTGGCAGCTCCCGGGCACCGTAGCCTCGACCTGCTGGGCTCCAGCGATCCTTCCGCCCAGCCTTCCGAGTAGCTGGAACTACAGGCGCACGCTACCACACCTGGCTGATTTTTGATTTATTGTAGAGATGAGGTCTCGCCAGTTGCCCAGGCAGGTCTTGAACCCGCGGGCTCAGGCAATCCACTCACCTCAGCCTCCCAAAGTGCGGGATTACAGGCTGAGCCACCTAGCCCGGCTGATATGTTTAATTTAAATGGGTAAGTGATTTTTAATTTTTTTACCACTCTGTAAGCAAAATTGTCACTAAGTTGCCCTGCTTTATAACAGTGTAACTGGTTGCAAATTGATGGGACTCTGTCAACTGTATGGAAGTTACTTTCACAACCAGACAGTTATTAACTGCACATTGTGGAGTCTACCTGCACTGTTACCTACAGCGTGATGTGTGGTGACTGGGTAGGAAAGGATGTGGGTCAGCATGTTTCATATATGACTCTCTTTTCCTAAGAGGATTCTCAGCCTGGTCTCCCACAGCCCATCGTCCTTTGCCTATCATTTTTATGTGATGATCCTCTGTGTTCAGATCCAGTTTCTACCACAGGCTTCAAACTTCCACAGTTTGCTTTTTCCCATCTCTCTCTATCCCTCTCTCTCTCTCTCTCTCTCTCTCTCTCTCTCTCTCTCTCTCACACACACACACACACACACACAACACACATGGTTGATATCCAATCAATGCTAAAGGTAGAAAATTGGCCAAATTATCTCCATCTAATGAATGATAAAACTGAGACAAAGACTTATCTCAGTTCTCACAACCAGTCAGTGACAGAATTGAAAATGTTACTTTTATTCTTTTTTTCTTAGTTGTACCTGTCTCTGGGTACCGCGAGGAGGGTCTTTCCATCATGCTACTGAACTCTAAGTCTCTCAGGATAAAGTTCTTCTCTTGATGCTGAGGGGATGGTAAAGGAATCATTACTTCTTCCAAGTCAATGAAGCAAAAACGATTTCCTTTCATGATTCAACACTAATCTTTTAAATGAATTAATTACAACTGCCTGTGTATATCTGGTATAAAATGAAACATGACTGTAAACATATTTTATGAGAAAAATGTTTAACTATTAGATATATCAATATTTGTTTCCCAGTTTGGAAATGATTTTCAAGTAGCTCCTCGCCAGCTCCTGTGGCTATGTTCTTAATGGTAACTGATGGGATATTTGGAATTAAATTATTATTGAAGAATTAACTGGGCTGATTACAATTTTAACTGACTGTATTTGGACAAAATTCATTTGTAAATAGATGTGAAAATTTATAAATGGGTGGCATTCAATTGGGTCCAGTCTAAGGTTCTCCAGTGGTAGAATCCATCTGCCTTTGAAAGTTTTATATTTTCTGCAAAGACAAAGAAATTTGGTAGTTTAAAGTTTAGAAGTGAAGTTTAAAATCTAGCATATAGATTTAAGATTTAAAAAAAGCAAGTCATCTAAATAAATAGAACATACACATGACCGCACACATAACCACACAATCTTAGGTACACAATTCTCTCTGTGTCTCTCTCTCTCTCTCTCTCTTTCTCTCTCTCTCTCTCTCTCTCTCTCTCTCACACACACACACAGAATTATTCAGTTGGGCACATACACATGTATTTCCATGCACAGACATCAAGCACCATGCTCTTACTTTGTGAAGGAATACTAAATGAAAGGTATTATGAAAAACTAAAACAAAATCGACAATAAAATCACAAACAACATCATAGCCTAAAATTGTCTGGTATGACCTCTATGTCCTAACCTTAACACCAGTGGATAGCAGTATGAACTGGGAATACCCATTGTCACTGGGGATGCTTTTACATTGCTGTATCTGTCAGCCCTTTTGAGAACAAATCACAGATATTCTCTCTTTTTTTCTAGTCCTTCTTATCTCAATTCTATATTTCACATTAGAAAATAATCCAACTTAATGGCTGCCCAAGGGAAATATCTGTCTAGATTTATGCATTTATTGATAGAGTAGGTCAAATGGAAATTTAATCTAATATACACTTAAGTGGAAAAAATAAGAACAGGCACATTCATTATTTCTACATAGCCAAGCTGATGTTATTTTGAGATCTCTACAACCAAAATTTTTTTTTGAAAAATGAATACGAAGTAAAATGGAGCCTGCATCATAATTTAATGTTTCTGCTAATGTGCTTTTTGATTCTAATCTACTATAAATTCATTGCAATTATGTGGTGGAATTATTTAATGTGATTTTGCCTGTCTGAATCTATTATCATTTGTCCACAAGAAGCTGTCTGGAAAATACCAGGAATGTACATCACTGACAAGCAAATAGATTTCCATTCTCAGCAAAGTGTAATATGTAATTTAAATTCATTATCTGAGAATGGAAGATCACATTAAATATATAGAAAATAATTTTCCTGGTCAGGAGCAGCTGAATTTTCACTATCAAAATATATCAGATCTCTACCATATTAACAGTTTTACTATCTTGAAGAAAGAAGTGCCATTTTTATCAGATTTGCACACTTGTATTGGTTAGAATCTAGAATGTGCCCCAAATTTGTCCACATTAGCATTAAGTTTCTGCCATGTGACCCTCTCTACAAAATGAAATTTTCCTTCTTCAAGTCTAACAGGATAGTCTGCTGTTGATTCTTGTCTCTTACTGGTAGAACCCTGTCTGAAGGCCTCAAATGATTAGCCCACGCCTACTCAGAACAATTCCGCTTTGATTACATCAGAATCAACTGATTAAGGACCATAATCATATCTGTAAAATGTCTTCACCTTTGCCATCAATAAGAGTGATATATCATCATACTCACCTATTCATCACACAACTAAGGGGCAGGAATTATAGAAAGCTTGTACACCAGGAGGTGGAAAATTTGAGATTCATCTTAGAATTCTGACTACCACACCTATCTAGCAAGATTAATGGTGTTTAAAAGTGACTAAATGAGATCGTATTCACAAAGTATGAAGTGCAGTGCTTCAGTAAACCGGATGTATACTTCAGACTCTTGCCAGTTTTATGCCCTGAGGAGGTGTCTTTATGTAGTACCTTTCCTGTGCCAATTTCAGCAAGGATGTCTGGGTGCTCACAGTGTGCAGGGCCTGTGCTGGAGGGACACTGGGGCCTCCCTTGACTCTAGAACGGGTCAGAGCCGGTTACCCTCATTTCCAAGCACCATGATCAGGGCCTGGTTTGAGCCTAGGTCATGTTTCTACCTGCCCAGGAACTACAACTTAGGTGTGCCCTGGCTTTTTCCACTGGGCACCATCTGCGTCCAGGTCACACTCGGAACACATTAGGGAGGAAGAAGTTATGTCCTGGAGTTTCATGGGAGGGTCAGTCCAAAGGAACCATTTCTGATCTGGGTTTTGAGAATTTTGACTTTTCGTGTTCCTGCAGCAGCTTACCCAAGGTTATATAGTCTCCAAGTCTACTTTTCTCAGACATAAATTGTCTTCTTCAAAGAACTTTTAGTTGAATCATTTCAATCAATTTACCACAGCCATTTGAAAGCAAGTAAAATTGTTCAACATAGATCAAACTTGCAGAATTAAAAAGGAATCAATCACAGAAGTTTAAATGGTGTGAAAACCTGCTCTTAACTACAAATACTTTTGATTTTTATTTCCTCAGCTGGCACAGATAAGCTCTTCACAGAGATCCACAAATTTTAGTTTTTAGTCACTAAAGTGTTCTATAAACTTTGTATCTTCCTTAACACTATACTGTTCCCATTGACCGAACTATCTAATGGCAATGCAGCACATTGGCTCAGGGCCTCCTGCTCTGCAAAGTCCTTTTCCTTTATTGGTCTTACTTATCTTCGTAGATGTAGTGGGAGGGAAAAGTCCTGACTGCAGGTAAACCTGGGACCAGGACAGCTTTTCCTAGTTCCAAGACTCCTGAAAATTCGTTCCTTCCTCTGAGTCCCAGCTTTTGAATTTGCTTAGTAATCCAACTATTTGTTGATAATACAAATATCTGATAATAATCCAGCTACACCCTATAGGTATTGCAATGCCCATCTTATAGGTGTGGCACCTGAGGCTCTGAGAGAGGGGACCTTCTATCTAAGCCAGCCCTGGGTACAGCTGGGTCCTTTTCCTCTTCAGCTGGGAGTTTAACAGGGGACTGTCATGGCCCCTTTCCTACACTAACCAAACTGAAAATCAACCTTAGATTTTTTATGGGAAATTTCACATGCATAAGGAAGTGGATAGTCCCTTGAGCATTATTTATGTTTTATGAAATGACAGTGACAGATTTGATTGATTTCCCTTTGAAGAGCAAGGTGTGAGGATGGGAGGATGAATCCTGTTCAGACTGACTGCCCTCAAGGCTCAGCAAGCCAGACACTTGGCTGGTGTCTTTCATCTTCTCTACAATCAAGTGAGCAACTTTTGTGCTGAAAGAAACCACAGCCATTTAGAACCTAAAACCCATGAGCTGTGGGTCTTCTGTAATATAGACGCATAAATATTCCCCGTGTTCATTTAGTCCTGGGTATGTCAGCAATGTGCACATGTGAAATGCATTGACTTATCTTTTAGATTTTGTATACTAACAAAATTCACGACTTTGCCTGATTTGTGTGGCATTGCAAACTTTCCTGTGCACATTGGCTCTTGGCTGCCATCCACAAAATTTAACCGTGGGTTATCTGGTATTATTTTATAATCAATTTGCATTGTCTTATGATTGATTTCTGTCTGAGGCTGATCATTAAAACAATGCTGAAAATCACTCCAGTAGCTTAAAGGGAAGAAAGGCAAATTACCATTTTCAGTTAGGAGAAGCTTATAAGTAAACATTACCGACCCTGCCAATGTCTTGTTTTAGTGGTCCTGGAAGGGGGAAGATGAAGAAGCTGGAGCAGGACCGGGGGCAGGACAAGTGGCTGGGGTTTTCCTTGTTCTAATTCTTGCCTAGGGAATTACTAGACTAAAGAGATAGATATATAGCTAGACAGATATACACATAGATATACATTATGCACTGATGCTTTATATTATGTATGTGTGTGTATCTATATATCAATATATTAGGTATTTTGTTCTTGAATATTAGAAATGGTGCTCTATTGTTTTGAATAAGAAAGACAAATTTTAATCAGAATGATCTCTCCAGGCAGATACACTACCAACAATTTAAAGAATTAGGAGGTAGCTGATGATCAAAACAGTCTTTCTGTTTGACAAAACTTTAGATAGGTCTTCCTAAATCTAGGTCCCTGACCTCTTTTCTCTCAGAGCATTTGTTTTAGAAAAATTCTAATTATAAATTCTCACGTTGCCTCTTAGAAAAGTAAATTTTTTAAAATGTTAAAGTTTTCAGAATCAGAATGGAATCATTAACATTAAAACAAAAACAAAAATAAAACTGACAAACAATGCCTGAAACACCATGAAGAGTGAGTTCCCAGGCTTGTATGCCTGATAATGAGAGTCAACAAAAAAACACAGCCTTGCACAAAAGCCATCTCACCCTTGCACAAGAAATACTTCTGCAATGGATCTGTCCAGCAACTGTCTGTTCAATCTCAGACTGACCAGACCCTTCTTTTAGATCTCTGTAGCTAAGGATAATTATTTAAAAATAGTTCATCTAAGCTGGGCTCAGTGGGTCAACCTGTAATCCCACGCTTTGGGAGGCTGAGGTGAGTGGATTGCCTGAACCCGAGGGTTCGAGACCCGCCTGGGCCAGTTGGCGAGACCTCATCTCTACAATAAATAAAAAAATTAGCCTGGCGTGGTAGTGCGTACCTGTAGTTTCAGTTACTTGGAAGGCTGAGGTGGAAGGATTGCCAGTCCAGAAGATCAAGGCTGAGGTAGCTGGGAGCTTGCCACTGCACTCCAGTCTGGGCGACAGAGTGAGACTTCAACTCAAAAAAAAAAAAAGTTAGTTAATCCATTCTTTAAAAACTTTGTCTTCTTCTATCACCCTGAATATGCCCATGGTGTAAATACGCCCACAGAGCACACATATTTCCATTCTAACACTTTAATCCCAAATGAACATCTTTTTTCTTTTAGAGAACCTCTCTCTGTTTATACTTTTGGTTGACATTTAAAAGACCTCTTGACACTGTTACAACCCATGAGTATCTTCCTCTAGGACCCGGCAGTCATTCCTTTCAAATGTAATCATCCAGGAAGGTAAGACCCCTATCTCCCAGTCTCTGTGGGAGGATGGTAGGAGCCTAACCTCGATGGGGCATCTTGCTCCAAGTTGTAAATCTACCTCCAATCATGAAGATATAAAAGAGTTTACTTTCCAATTGAGTAGGATCAATTGGCAAACACAGATGGCCTATGATCTTCCCTCCATGCAGTCATTAAAATTCCTGCTGCCCCTAGTTTCAGCAGAGTTGAGTTCAGACGGTGTTCTAGTCACTTACTGCATTATCCTTGGATAAAGTCTTCCTTGCCTGTTTAATTTTGTCCATTGTAACTTTTGCTTTGCTGCTTACTAACAGTATTAAATACTTTACACTTTCAGAAAACATTTAAAATATAGGAAAATCAGAGAATACTGTGACCAACACTACAAATTCACCACAAATAATGAACAGATGCTAACATTTTGTCGAAGATCCTCAGAGCCCCTTCCGAGTCCCCCGCCAGAGGTAGTAGCCAACATGGACCTTGTGGGCAGTTGCTGGTGTCACTGGGAAAGGGGAAATAGACGCAGCCTGCAGACCTTGGTGACAACGACCAGTTGAGAGCAATGTCCATGTCCTGTTGTGTCAGAAGGCAGGATTCGCTGTCCTGGCAGAGGAGTGAGCTCTGGGGTAGTGTTTTTGCCTAGTGGGAGTCCCCTACCCTTGTCTGCTGTTTCTCAAAGACCCTTTGGAGAGATGCAGGGGAGGTTGCCCTCCTGGGGCTGCGCCATTCGGAAACCTGCTTCTCCTGGATTCGGGGGCTTCAGGGTCATTTCTGAGTTTCAGTAACCCTTGGCCATAGTTTGCAGCATAGTCCAGGTATCTTCAAGACCACAGCCTCTCTGCAGGTAGAGTTGGCTTTCTGTTGATTGGTGTTTGGTCTACTCAGTTAATTAGGGACCAAATCCAAAGTGCTGTTCCTGAGTCAAGGTCAAGTCTGGAATATTCTGCCTCTCAGAAATAGCCCTAAATATGGGTCCAGATCTATAAGCTCTAGTTTAATGTGCATCTTTCTCTCTGCCCGTAGGCAGTTTAAAATAGCAAAGTCCACAATTTGCCTAGAGGTGGAATCCTGAGGGAGTCCATTCTGTATTTTCCAGACAGGGATGGGATATGGGAGAACCAGGAATGGCTCAGCCCCCTCCTCTTCTTTAGCTGTATTCTTCATTCTCAGGCATCAAGTGGCATCAATTTTAGTTGAGGAATGGAGCGTTAGGCTTTTCCAGCATTAAATATCTTGTGATTTTAGTGGCCACCCTAGATAACTGGTCCTAAGGGGAGAGGTCCTCTCTCAGCAAAGTTGTATTTTTCTCATTTGCTAATTTATTCCCAATACCTAATTTCCATATTCCATCAAACCCTCAATGTGCAGTTACCACCAGCACTTGCTATGAGTCTCAAGTCACAATAGAAAACAATTTAACAAAATGCTATTACATACGTTTTTGTTTCTGTAATGAGCATGGGATGAGAAAAATGTCCTCAGCCTCCACTAATCTTGCCCCAGTTGATCCCACAGGTAGTATCTCTCGCTTGTCCCCCTCAACTCCAGATGCCACTTTCTGGACCAGATAGAGGTTTCTGGGTGCAGGTGGCTTACCTTCACACTGGTTAATTCCAGCAAGGGGATAGTTTGCTGAACTGAGTCATGGTGGCTGACTGGCACTGTAAATCCTCAGAAATGCAGCAACTAGAGACCATAGGGTCTTGGTAAGTGACAGCCACTGAGCAAGTAGTCCAGGGTGCAGATTTTCAAATATTTTTATCCATACCACAACTAATATTCATTTTCCAAAAGACATATTCTGATTCTGAAGAAAGAGATTTTTGGTCATGTGCTGCCTCCTACAATGGTTGGGGTGTCAGTTTGACAGATGTGCTCACTGTGTATGTTCTGGAGGAAATGGGGTTCCCAATTTTTCCAGATTTACCTACATCTTACCTGGTTTCAGGACTGAAAATCATACATCTTGGGACACTAAAGTCTCACAAATATTGGGGTAGGCTGTTTGTTCAAAAAGGGCTTGATTTTCAAAAAAAGACTGAGGTGTGATGGCCAGATAAAAGCAGGATGAATGCAGGATTGGTAAAAAAAAAAAGTACCCATAACAGAAAAAATGTAGGTATTATTATCGGGGAAAGTATGGATGCCAGGCAAGCCAAAAATCATAAATACTGATGTCAGTTATCTTTTGCTTCTCGTTGTTGTATTTAGTTTTCTAGAACATTTTCTCCTGCTGAGGAGTGAGGAATGTGAGAGAGAAAGAGAGAGCCATATGTGGACTTCATTTTCCATCTTTGTCTAGGAGGCTCAGACTTCTTTTAAAGGAAGGGGGATTCATTAATCACCCAGGAACATCCTAGACCGCTGATAATGTCTTCCCTTCACCTTTCATTACAATTTTCTCTGTATTAAGAGCACATTTCCTTGTAAAGCATCAGTATTGGAGGATAGTATGTATATATTCCATATATAACTACAATATGTTGCCAATACATTTTGGTTATTTGAACTCTAATTGAGCATTTACACAATATGAAGAACAGAAAATCCGCTGTAGTTGCAAATGCAGCAAGATCAAGACTGTTCCTCAAGGGGCATGTGTCCCAGTGATCCAGGTCATGGGACTAATTTTCTCTGGATCAGTTGACATTGCAGAGTTACATGGTCATGGCTTCTACCTCACACCTCCTGCAAACCATTCTCTGATGAGTCTCCAGGAGTCCAGAGGAAGAAGTTTCCACAGACCATTGAAAACTCTACCTCCATTCATTCTCTTGGTAGTAGGTTGTTGGCACAATCTGTGAAAATGGAATGTTCCATACGTTTGTTGCATAATTAAATGTAATTTCCATGTCGGAATAGATGATTAATACTTCATGGTATATCAACTTTACATTTCATCAGAATCCCATTTTAATTCTTTTAAGGTTTCTTAACTTATAGGAAGAGGAAAATTTGGACACAGACACACAGGGAGAATGCCATCTGATGGCCGAGGCAGAGTTTGGAGTGATAAAACTGCAAGCCAAGGAATGCCAAGGATTGCCAGCAGCCAGCAGCATCTAGGAGAGAATCAAAAAAAAGGATTCTCCCCTGTAGATTTCAGAGGGAGTATGACACTGCTAACACTTTGATTTTGAATCTCTAGCCTCCAGGGCTACAAAACAATTAACCTCTGCTGTTTTAAGGTACCCAGTGTGTGGTACTTTGGTAACGACAATCCTAGGAAATGAGAGCATCTTGTCTTCTAGGACCGCTACTGCACAGAGACCTGCTAATCACCAGCTCCATGCCAGCCACTAGGTTATTTCTGGAGACTTTTAAAGACAAATAAAATGTGTCTGTTTTCCTAAAGACACATGAACACTAGACACTATGTGAATATTTTAATGGAGCTAGACTTGGTAGCAGATGGAGCTCCTAAAAGGCAGCTTTGTTTCCCTGCATTAGTAGTATACTTTAAAATAATGTTTGAGTTGTAAACCTCTTCCCAGGGCTGCAAGATATTTTAAGAAGATGGAGATTTAGAATGATCAAACCTAGCAAGAGGCAGTTATGTACACTGTCGTTTTCAGCTCCTAAATTTATTAAGAAACCATTTCTGCAGGCTAGATTAAGAGTGGGGATCACACATCATTGCTTCTGTATGCAACTTTGAAATCTCTTATACATCTCCAAAAGAGAGAAGTCTTCTGGGAAGTCTCCAATCTGCATTTTTGTTAGTAATTGTTTTTTGAGTTTTGCATAACAGCTTTGTGGAATGCATCTCTTTCTCTCAAATGTGTGGTGTATTTGATCTTAGGAAAAAACACGTGGCAGCTGGTAAATGCAGGGTGTCTACATTTAAGACTACGTTAAAGGAAAAGCATCTCCTATCCTTTAAGGCTTCTATTTAATTCCAACTATTATTATGTTTACTGGAAAAAGAATTTGAAGATAAATCACATACTGTAAGGCTTTAGAGATTCTGATACTATTAAGAGTATTGGTTTAAAATTATTGCATAGTTTTGTTTTGTTTTGTTTTTTTTGAGTTGGAGTTGGACTCCATTGCCCAGGCTGGAGTGCAGTGCATGCTCACAGCCACCCCAGCGTCGACATGCTGGGTTCTGGCTATCCTTCCACCTCAGTCTTCCAAGTAACTGAAACTACAGGCGTGCACTACCAAGCCTGGCTAATTTTTTGATTTATTGTACAGACAAGGTCTCGCCAAGTTGCCCAGGCTGGTCCCAAACCCGGGGGCTCAGGTAATACACTCTCCTTGGCCTCCCAAAGTGCTGGAATGACAGACTGAGCCACTGAGCCTGGTTAGATTTTTTTTAAAACCTCACAATAATGTTGACAGGTAGATCCTAAGGAATCAATCTTCCTGCCATATGTTCTCATTATTTCATATTAACACCTGCCCTAGGGGCTTTTAAACTAACCATAAAGTTTTCCTTATGGGCATTACAAGTAAGAGAGAGTTTAGCCAGCATTTCTCTCTTCACTTTATGCAAATGAAAATTAAATTATGAGCTCTGAAAAAAATTAGGAAGGACATAGAGTCATTGAGTAAATTAAAATTTAATGATTAGAGATATTCTGTAAGAACCAGGTATTAGAATAACTTTCCTTTTCCTCCCTCTCTCCCTCCCTCTCTCCCTCTTTCTATATACGATGGAGAGTATCTTTAAAAAAATATGCCCTGATATTTATTTCAGGTAATCCACAATATGAAATATGAAATTTTAGAATGCAATATTTAGTTTTTTAAGGGACTACTCATAGAAAATTCATTTTGAGATTTCTGTGAGAAAAATAAATTGTGGGTCAAGAAATATTTGCATGTCTATAATTAAAGCTATACTTAAAAAATAAATGTGTTTAATATAAACCAGATAATATCAAATTGGTGGTAAGATTAGTCTGCCAAGCACCAAGTCAACTTTCACAGGAAATTCTAGCAGGCTTATGGACAGTTGTTCACCACAGAGTTCCATCATGGGATTTAGGGAAGCTGTCAAGTTGTCACACTAAACGGGGTGATAATATGACCCGTAATTCCATTGCAAAACGCAGTCTGCCTAAAACACATGGGATAGTTTTGTCAAGTTTCAGCTGTTTTCTCTCGTATTTGATAGCTATGGCCCTCTCAGGCAATTATGTTGGAAGAGCGATTTACATTCTCACTTTTTCAATCCACAATTAGGGCATAGTAGCAATGTGTTACCACATGTCATTAGAGATATGTAGAGCTCAGTAATTTTTGTTTGTCTGTTTTCAACTTTGAACATGACTTTTCAAGTTGAAAAGAATAACCACATTTTATAGAAAAATGAGGATCATTGCATTTGTGAATTTCATCATTCAACAAGACCTCCAGATTATTACTTGATTATTTGATCTTCCTTTGGGGTAATAAGAAATCACTTTTTTTGAATTAATTTTTTATTTTAAAGATGTGGGCTACAATTCAGGGTTAGTTATACAAATGTTCATTATGTAGAAATCACTTTTAAAGTCAGCAGCATTTAATGGTGTAAAGTATTTTTGTTACTGCCAATGAAAATCATAGACATATATAAAATATATCAATATTTTGAAGAGTTCTACTTTGCTTTGAATTGACTCTGCATTTTATGAACCACATAAGATGTAAAAAGAAGACAAGAAAGAGAAATTTGGATCTTAGTCAAAACAAAAAGGATTTAACCCCAAACTATTCACTTAATCAAATATATGCAATTTGTTTATTCAAAAATTTGGAAATAAATATCAGAGCGGTGTCTAACTAATACATTTTCTAGCATACTAAAAATAATGTAGGGGTCAATACTTACTTAGAAGGGTTTCTTTTATAAATATAATTCCTCAAGAATTTTTGTTAGGAAGACAAGTAGTGTTTATTAAGAAATTAAATCCCTCTGTAATTGTTGTTAGTGAAAACCAGTTGAACTCATCACAACTATAATTGAGGGAAATATGTTAAAGATATTCTGATTTATTAGTGTTGCATTTTATTTTAAACAATAGTTTAAAATAGATTAATATTTTAAATAATTTAAAATAGATTAATATTAACAAGTATAGACAATATTTTGTGTTGAAACCTACTCTTGTATAAATTGTCTAATGTCTATTAGTGTATAAAATTGGTGTGAAATAGTACCTTTCATTGGCCTATTGTGAGAGTGTGTTGGTATGCTATAGTGGTGTTAGTACTGTTATTGATTAAAGAGTGTGTGTGTATAAATAGCTTTGTAGACTATTTTTCACTGACAATACTACATGTATTTTCACATAATATTTTATAAATAACTTTTTTATTAACATCTTTGTGTCTACATCTTTTAAATTTTTTCAAAAACAGATTTTTAGAAAGATTTATTTATTTTCAAAGATAAAATTATGGGACCAAAAATGTGAACATATTTAGGCACTTACAACATGATAGTCAATTATATTAAAAAGTTTTATGACAAATATATGCACATTCCTATTTCAATTCACTCATCAATATTATCCTTTTTAAAAAAATTATTACTCTTTTAATATTTCTAAGTTGTTTTTGTTTTTGAGTTGACGTCTCACTCTGTTGCCCAGGCTGGGGTGCTGTGACATGATCAAGGTTCACCACAGCCTTGACTTCCCATGCTCAGGTGATTCTTCCACCTCACGCTCCTAAGTAGCAGAGACTACAGATGCATGATACCACACCTAGCTATTATTATTATTATTATGTATGATAGAGACAAGGTCTTGCTATGTTACCAAGGCTAGACTCGAATCTCTAGACTTAAGCAATCTTCCTGCCTTGGCCTCCCAAAGTACTAGGATTATAGGCATGGGTCACTGTGCCTGGACCCAAATTATTTTTAATTCTTTTAATTTTCAGAAGTTGAATATTTTCTTGTATATTTTCTAATAATTGCATTACTTGTATGTATTTGATTAAGTCTTTGGTTATCCAGAGCACCACATTTCCTCAGTGGAAAGGCAAAGTAAAAATCAATTGATAACCTAAAAATGTGGAAGCAAGAATTGTATATTTTTTAAAGCATAGACTCTCTGTCAAATGTGTGGACACTGACCATATGAGTGAAGAAGCTGATCTGTGAGGTTCTCTTCTCTTGTGCCACCTCCATCAGTCTGTCTACATTGGGGCATTGGGGTCAATGTCATGGTTAGGTCTTGGATTATTTAGTTTGCAGCAATGGGTATTCACAATTTCTTTATATAGATAGCTACCTTATATTTGCCATAAGTGAGTACGATTCCCATTCAAGTTCTGAAAAGCTGAGTTTGAAGGTAGCAAACTTAACGGGACCAGTGTGTGTGTGTGTGTGTGTGTGTGTGTGTGTGTGTGTGTGTGTGTACACACGCACATGTGTGCACATGTGTCTGTCTGTTATAAATTACAAAATGACTACACCCAAGGTAATGTCTCCTGAATGAAGCTGGAAGTTCAAGACAGTGTTGTGGAAATAAAAACCACCCAAATGAGAACAAGCAGATAATATTTATTGAGAGTTTACCACAGCAAGATAGTCAGGTCCTATCACCAGCACTTGGCAGAAATGTCTTAAAGTGGAAAAAGGGAAGGCTTCCTGTGTGCCCTGATCAGAAGGTGTTGTCATGAAGAAGCTGAAGTGGCCAACTGGAAGTGGGTTGTCCCATGTGATTGGTTAGGGGAGTATATTTGGCTTCCCCTGATTGGTCCTAACTTGGAGACAGGGACAACAATTAAAAATCTGTTAGTTATGAATTAAGTCCTTCCATTTGGAGCCAATTGTCACAGGTAATATTGTTTGGCTTCCTGGGCTAGAGACGGTGGCCTGACTTCCTACAAATCTGACTTTGAGAGAGCAGACTGACTTCCTATGTTGGTTACTGTAGATAATGAGTTGGTTGTCTTTGCAGGTTACTCCAAATTCTGGATCAAATTTGTATTTTAATATATGATCTCGCTATTGTCTGTATATTTAGTCTCAGTGTAAAGATTGTAGAGATTCCACAAGGCAGAGAAATGGGATTTGACAGGAATGTCACAAACCACAGTTTTCATAACTGCCCTGTAGCTGTTCCAAACAAAGCATTAGGACTTCCCAAACTAAAAATCTAAGATCTCAGAGCTTCTCTTGTCTGATTTGAAAACATTGCCTTAGAGAAGTATCTCTCAAAAGAGAGATCATTGTTAATCTTTGTCCTGTATATGGCAAAGGAAAAATACAAATACTGCATTTATCGAGAGATTATAAAAATTCCAGACAAAAAAATGTTTCCTTTGAAACTTTGATGAATATCACGATAATGTTCGAATTCAGAGCAACAATAACATCTATTTTTGTCAGCAAAGAGCAGACTTACTTCATTCCTAGCATAATGAAAGAAATAGAATTGATTTGTGAGTTCAAATGTCTACTCCCCCTCACCCCCTGGAAGTCTTAATTCCGTTATAAGTGTAATTAAGTGACACTTTCCCTTGATTGCAGAAATAACAGATCATTGCTCATTTTCTAGATGACATATCAATGTGCTTTGTCTGCATTGTGAACACACTGAGGCTCACAAGTGCAGTGTTTTGCCAAGATGCTTAACTTTGAGTCTTGATTGTACACATTATTGGCTTGCTTTTGCCTGAGTTTCAATGAGCTGAATCTTAAGAGAATGCACCATGGCAGGGACTTAAGCTTCTACGACCTGTGCATGAAATCAGACAGTGCCCTAGTGTTCTCTCCCTGAGTTGGTATTCCTGAGCCTTTAGGAATGTGATCAAAGATAACATCTCCAAGACATGTGGTCCAGATTCCTATTAATCACCAGATACAAGTTCGTGAGTAATTTTCACAATCTGGCTCATCTCCTTGATAAGTTGAAATACATGCCACTATGGTTCCTGGGACAAAATGTTTATAACTGCAATATTCGCATGTTAAAGTAGACACTTCATTTTTTCTGAGATCCAAAGAATAAGTAGGGTATTTTGTGGTATGGCCAAATGAAGTGTATTGCTTGCTTTCTTTGGGCAAACCATTCAGAGACATTGTCTGCTCTGAAACATAATGTTTATATTTATGTGTGATTTGTACATCCAATGGCAGTCTCTTTTCAAAGACTCTCTCTTGATCAGATTATCAATCAATAGAATAATTTCAGCAATAAAGCACGTCTGAGAAATGATGTGTAGGGAGATAAAGCAATAGGTTGAAAAGCATATTTGGGCATATTCAGATGAAAAACGGATCTAAATCTTCCCAATATGAAACTAAAGTTTAAAACTTTTATATGGGATGGGATTTTTTCTCCTTTCTTCGATTTATTCTTTTTTTCTTTTTCTTTTTAATTATAAAGATGTGAGGTACAGTTCAGGGTTAGGTATACAAATGTTGATTATGCAGGTACCCATGGATTTTATTATTTTTTATCTAACATTTTGAATGGTATGTGATTATGTTTTTATCTTCATTTCCTTTCTTGAAGATTAAAGAGTTCTTTGATCAAATATTTCTCATGATTTTATTACTTTATTAGTTAGGTTAAACGCATACACCTCAAGAAAATGTACTTAGTGGCCCCAACCAATATGAAGGAGTGGGGACATGACTAGGATTCTGGTGATGAGGTGGAAGGCTGTACCAATACCCCTAGAGTGCTGCCTCACATATTGGTAGATGCATACACTTTTCAAATCAACAACAATATTTGTACAATGACTATGTCTCATACATTTTCCCACTTATCTTGTCTCACTTGATTCCAAGGACAGACAAAGAGCAGATCTTTTTATTTTCTTAACTTTCAAATGAGGAAACAGATTAGATAAATCACGAGCTTGTCTGAGCAAACTCAAGACATCTGACTCCACATCTCAAAACACTCTTCCCCAGCCTTGGAAAAGGAGTGTTCTGTAACAAACAGAGCCCTAGTGAGGCACTCTCTGTCTTTTCCCAGTGAGAACCTGGTAAGGTCCTCAGGCCGTCCCATTGCATCTTTGTCTGTGAATGGGAATCCAACATTGGACTTGCAGGACCTGAGGAGAAAGGTTGGGTGACGCCGAAAGCTTCAGTTTTAAGTAAGACTAGACTTTTATTCACAGTGAATCAATACCCTTGTTTTTCATTGAGAAGTTTTCTTTTGTGTTTCATTGTTTAATCTTTATAAGAAAATCACTGAATGATTAAAGTGAAATAAAAGTTGGCGGAAGCAAGGCAGTCACTTTCAACTTCCTTATTTTTTTCTTTTTCCATTGAAATAACTTATACTACATTAGCACTGTTTATAGTTTTATTTTGTAATTTAAAATAGCACGCAGGCTTTGGTTTTGGCTACTGCCTTGAAGTTCTAATTTTTTAGTTATATCACAAGAGATTTGAAAATTAAATCAAACGAATCTCTATTTGCTGCCATAACTGGGGTCTCTGGAAAACTTTTTTGATTTATCTGTGGCTGTTCTGCCATTATCCATCTTCTTCATCTATTTTATCTTCCCTACAGAATACTATTTTCCACTTAGTCCTAACACACTCTTTCCTATATTTGAAGGGTTATATCAGAACCAAGGGAGAGAGAGAGACAGAGAGAGACAGAGACAGAGAGAAACAGAGAGGGAGAGTTGGAGAACTCTTCAGATCCACTCACCAGATTCACTTTTCCAAATTTACGAGTCTCGCTTTATTTTGTTCCCTCTTTTCTGGTTTTTGAGACATACCATCTTGTATACCAGAGTTCATTTATCCCATACAATGTTTCTTTTTATATATTATCTGCTTATTAAATATGTTAATTAATACTTTGAGAGTCGTTGACCAATATATTTATTTATTTATTTATTTTTATTTATTTATTTTTTGAGTTGGATTCTCACTCTGTCGCCCAGACTGGAGTGCAGTGGCCACTCCTGGCCACCGCAGCCTCGATCTGCTGGGCTCCGGCAATCCTTCCGGCTCAGCCTTTCAAGTAGCTGGAACTATAGGCGCATGCTACCACGCCCGGCTAATTTTTTTTTATTTATTGTAGAGATGAGGTCTCGTCAAGTTGCCCAGGTGGGTCACGAACAATATATTTATTTTTAATTAAAAAGTGAGTGAGTGAGGTAGGTAAAACAATGCCCCTCCCTCAGAGACCTCCAGCTCAGATGTTCAGAATTGATGAAGATGATAAGTAATGCGGCAAAATGGAATTAAGTTTGCTCATTAGCTAACCTTAAAACAGAGCAGTCATCCTGGATCATCCTAATGACCTGAGGTAATTGCAAGTGTCCTTACAAGTAGAAGAGGACTTGCAAAGGAGTGAACCAGGGAGATGTGAAATGTGAAAGGAACCTGACATTCCATTGCTGGCTTTGGATGTTGAGAAAAGGACCCAGAGACAAGCATGTGGGCTGTCTTTTCCTTCGAACCTCCAGAGGGCATCAGTCCTACTGCTAATATCTTGGTTCACTAATGAGACCCATGGTGGACTCCTAATCTATACAACTGTAAGATAAAACATCTGTATTGTATTAAATCCCTTAATTCACGGTAATTTCTTGCAGCGGTCACAGGAAAGAAATCCAATGAAGACACACTGGAATGTTGAGGGTCCCCATTCACCACCACCTTCAGCTAGCAATAAACTAGTACTGCAGTCTCTAACTGCCATGGGGATGATGAGAACACAGAGCCTGTGGACTTGTGGGATTGGGTGGAGGCTGGTGGTCATGGGGCTATGTGTGCAGAAGCCTTTCAATGAAACGTCTGAGCTTTTCTATAAATGATGCATGATGAGTCTACATGTGGGTGTGTTTTTGTACAGATAGAAGTGTGTCCTAAAACTTTGTTTAGTTATTTATGCGTTTAAAAAAATTCAGACTAGACTAAAAACTGGATATGGGACCTGTTTGTACATGTTTGGAAATTTCCATCTTCAGACTGTCTCGTTATCAATCCCTGTGTATTTTACTACATTAATTTTGCAGTTGACCACTTAGGCAATTATAACGAAGAAATGCAGTGCATTTTCTTCTCATCTTTGAGGATCCCTTGCAACTGTACACAGAAATTACATATTTATAATGCACACATATATAGGACACTATGAATAATATATATATTCAATTTTTAAAATTATAAAGCATTGAGAAATGAGAAATGAACAAAGCAAATGTAATCATGGATATGACATAAAATATAAATAATAAATCAACTACTTTTTTTTTTGAGTTGTCGTCCACCATGGAGTGCAGTGGCACACTCACGGCCACCACAGCAATCAACTACTTTTTTAGTGATAAATTCAGATGGTGATATTGAGTAGTCCTCTGAAACTCTGCATTGATAGATAAAATTAAGCCAGTGGAAAATATTTTTCTGCTATCGTGTGGACTATTTTCACAGAATTTAAGATTTTTCATATTGGCCTCAAGAAACTACTTTAAAATTTCTCCATGTCCTTTCTATGTTCTGGAAACACTGCCTTGTATTTTTGGTATTCTCTCTTTCACTAGTGTGAATAGAACCACATGCTGATGTTACCTACTTTGTATCCTTTATTGAACTAAGAAGGTAAAAATAGGGCAACCCCCTCGGGTTCCCTCCCACTGTGGGAGCTTTTCTGTCTTCTCAATAAATCCTGCTTTCCAAAAAAAAAAAAAAAAGGTACAAATAAGTGATATGATAATGTGCTTATAAATACTGCTGAAAGGACAATTTGATTGGTAATACCAATTCAGTAAAAATTTGAGAAATAAGTTCCATCCTCAAATGTTTACTATTGTCTTTAGTGAGAACTATGCACAGCTGTATCAGATCAGATTGAAATTCTGTGTGGATATTTTTTATACGTCACTTACTGAAAGGTAGAGTTCTATTTTCATCATATTCAAATTAGTGATTTTTTAAGATATCTATATAACCAGTGGTGTACAAAAAGAAAATAAACATACTTACAAGAGTGGAATGTTGGTTATGAGCAGAGATGAGGTGGAGGGGGATGGAGACATGTACGTCAAGGAGTACCGAATTGCAGTTATGTGGGATGAATAAATCTAGATTTCTAACGTAAAACGTGAAGACTCTGGTTAATAATACCTCATTGTGACTTCCGGCAAGATGGTGACGGGGCAACCTGGTCTGTGAAACCCTCTGCAAAGGAGAACTGCAGTGGGTCTCTGGCTCTCACCCCGGGGGCTTCGGATTCCAAAATCGCAGCCTGCTCTTCATACAGAGCTTGGCTGTTGCCACCGCTGGGGCATTGAAGCGGATTGGACAGCCACTGCAGCACAGACGCCGCCGCTGAAGCCGCTGCAGCCGCCGCAGCTGCCACCAGTAGCACATCGCACCACCCGGGCCGGAGGCGATCCACGACTTCAGTCCTTGAAGCCCCTTCAGGGAAGATCTGCTGAGATCGCTGCCACCTCTCCTGCAACCAAGACCTGCTGCCTGCTGTAAGTCTCCTGCCTGTGCCCTGAGGCAGGCATTCATCTCCAGTCTCGCAGGTTCCTGTCCGGCCCCACCTCCCCTGGGGTGAGCAGCTGTATAGCACCACCTGCTGGCGATTCAAGATAACTACACTGAAACAGGAGAAACAAGCTTGAAAAGGACATAGGCCAGAGTGGTGAACAGAGGGTGATCTGAACTGTCCTTCACAGCAGACCAGGGGCAACTGACCCTAACTGCAAACTAATTTACTTGCTTGAAAGGAAAGCTAGAAATCAGAACTCAAAGGACATTGGAATTAAACAAAAAGTCTCAGAGTGTGCTTCATTGATTCTGTTAGTTTAATGATTTAATTCTATTCCTACTGTTTGTTCCTTTTTTCCCCTCTCTTCCTTTTCTTCCCTTTTCTTCTTTCTGCAAACCATATCTTTGTATAGAGGAACAGCACATGAATAAGGTGGTTGGTTAGCTTGTATGTTAGCATCAATATATGTTTTATTTTTTTTGTATGGGAGTTGGTTGGTCAGTAGTTGTGGTCTATTGTTTTTATCTGTTTCAGTATAGGTCTCTCTCTCCATTTGTTGGCACATGTTTGTTTCCCCACTTACTCCTCTATCTCCCCACCTCCCTCTTCAAACCACTGTCTCCTCCATTCTCTTCCATCTGCTAACCACATTTTATTTCAGGGAGTACACCTACAGCCTCACTGCATGAACAGATTCCAAGGCAGTGGGAAGGGGGTTCCAGATTATCCACACACCTGTCAGTGAATACCAGAACCAGCACATAGATTTTGGATCACAGCTCCCCCTTTAAGTAAATCTCAAAACTGCAAAAAGGACCACCCCCAACCTACAGTGCAACTCCAGAATTGAACAAAGTAAGAGGGCATACATAAAGAATAGGAGATTGAACAAACAGAAGTAAAACCAATCCTTTTACCCCTAAATAACAGAATTAAAAAAGACGGTGACATGGAGGGAAGGAAAAAGTAGGGAGGGGAAAAAACCACACAAATGAAGAAATACCAAAAGAAGAATATAGGTCTCACACAGAACCCTGGGATATCACACACTCAGAAAACAGATTCTGGAAAACAAACAACGAAGAGCCCCCAGAATGACTGGTCATATGAAACAAACCCAGACATCAAGACATTAAAGGAGAGAATTAAAAAAATTGAGGGGAGACAAGAGGAAATTAGAAAGGAGCTGATGTCAGAAATGACAACAGTAAAGAATACTGTGATGGAAATGAATAACAGACTAATAAGCATGGAAAGCAGAATCAGCCAAGCAGAAGAAAGAATCTCAGAGCTCGAAGACCAAAACACAGAACTAACCCAAACTGTCAAACGCATAGAAAAGAAGCTCAAAAAGACAGAACAAAACCTGCAAGAGATGAATGATCACTTCAAGAGACCAAACCTAAGAGTAATTGGCTTCCTCAGCAGAGAGAGAAACAGAAGCCACACTGGAACAAACATTTCATGAAATCATTCAAGAAAACT
>NW_007212660.1:55941-57260 GCF_000164805.1 Carlito syrichta
TGGAGCCCTATCTTCAAAGTTCTAAAAGATAAACAATTTTAACCAAGAATAACTTACCCAGCCAAACTAAGCTTAATAAGTGAGGGAGAATAGAAATATTTTCCAGATATCCAATCCCTAAGAACCTACACTGCCACCAGACCACCTCTACAAGAAACACTTAAGAAAGTACTGAACACAGAAGAAAAAGAAAAAAGAACAACAACATTTTTCACAAGAGTATAGGCAAAAGATTAAAAACACACTTGAGCCAACTCCAGAACCCAAAGAAAGACAACAAACAAACAGGAACAACTCTGCAAGAACCTTATGACAGGGATCAACTCTTGCATTTCAATTATTAGCCTAAATGTGAACGGACTAAATGCACCACTGAAAAGACATAGAATGGCAAAATGGATAAAATATCATCAGGCAATAATCTATTGCCTTCAAGAGACTCACCTCACTAGAAAGGATACCCACAGACTCAAAGTAAGAGGATGGGAAACAAACTTTCAGGTGAACGGAATACAAAAGAAAGAAGGAGTAGCAATCTTAATTTCAGACAAAATACCCTTCAAGCTGCTAAAAATCAAAAAAGATACAGAAGGCCACTACATAAAGATAAAAGGCTCAATCTATCAAAAAGAAATATCTATCCTAAACATATATACACCCAACATAGGTGCACCAACTTTCATAAAGCAACTTCTAGGAAAACTAAAGAAAGATATTGACTCTAACACCATCATAACTGGGGACATTAATACCCCACTCACAACCTAGACAGATCATCAGGACAAAAAATCAGCAAGGAGATCCGGAACCTCAATGTGACTTTGGACCAAAAGGACTTAATTGATACCTACAGAACACTCCATCCAAAGACCACAGAATATACATTCTACTCATCACCGCATGGAACGTATTCTAAGATCGACCACTTAATTGGCCATAAATCAAGCATAAGCAAATTTAAAAGGATCGAAATTCTACCATGCACCTTCTCAGACCACAGTGGAATAAAAATAAACATTGACACAAACAAAGTCCCCCCAAAACCCACAAAGACATGAACACTGAACAGCATGATGCTAAACAACTCCTGGGCCAATGATGAAATCAAAACAGAGATCACAAGATACCTGGAAACAAATGAAAATGAAGAAACATCTTACCAAAATCTCTGGGACACCTTGAAAGCAGTAGTAAGAGTGGAATTTATATCCCTACAAACACACATGAAGAAAATGGAAGGAACACAAATTCACAACCTAACAAGCCACCTAAAGAAGCTGGAAAAGCAAGACCACAAAAACCCTAATTTCAGCAGAAGA
>NW_007212660.1:58034-70561 GCF_000164805.1 Carlito syrichta
GCCACTGCACTCCAGTCTGGGTGACAGAGTGAGACTCCAACTCAAACAAACAAAAAAAACCTGAAAAAGATGGAACTCTCCCCAAATCATTTTACGAAGCCAACATCACATTGATACCCAAGCCAGGTAAAGATCCAACAAAGAAAGAGAACTACAGGCCAATATCTTTAATGAACATAGATGCTAAAATTCTCAACAAGATCCTAGCCAACTGAATTCAGCAATACATCTCAAAATTCATCCATCATAACCAAGTAGCCTTCATTCCTGGGATGCAAGGCTGGTTCAACATTCATAAAACCATAAATGTAATTAAATACATCAACAGATGTCAAAACAAAAACCACATGATTATATCATTAGATGCAGAAAAAACTTTTGATAAAATCCAGCACCCCTTCTTGATAAAAACCCTTGAACATCTAGGCATACGGGGAACATACCTCAAAATAGTAAAAGCCATCTACGAGAAACCCACAGCCAGCATACTCCTAAACGGACAAAAATTGGAACCATTTCCCCTGAAAACTGGAACAAGACAAGGATGCCCACTCTCACCCCTCCTGTTCAACATAGTATTGGAAGTCCTGGCTCGAGCAATCAGAGAAGAGGGGGCAATCAGGGGTATCTAAATAGGAAAAGAGGAAGTCATGTTATCTCTCTTTGCAGATGATATGATTGTGTACCTTGAAAACCTAAGAGAATGTGTCATAAACCTCCTTATACTGCTAAAGGCCTTTGGCAAAGTCTCAGGATACAAAATAAATGTACAAAAGACAATCGCATTTCTCTACACCAATAATAAACAAACAGAAACCTAAATAAAAAACACAGTTCCATTCACAATAGCCACAAAAAAATGGAAATCCCTTGGCATCTTCCTAACCAGAGATGTGAAAGACCTTTACAATGAAAATTACAAAACATTGCTCAAAGAAATCAAAGATGACACAAACAAGTGGAAAAATATCCCATACTCATGGACTAGAAGAATCAACATTGTGAAGATGTCCATCTTACCTAAAGCAATCTACAAATTCAATGCAATACCCATCAAATTACAGCAACATTCTTCTCAGACCTAGAAAAGACAACACAGGAATTCATATGGAAACACAAACATCCAATAGCCAGAATAATCCTTAGCAAAAAAAAACAAAGCAGGTGGTATCACATTACCAGACTTCAAACTTTACTATAAAGCTACAATCATCAAAACAGCTTAGTATTGGTATAGTAACAAGCATATAGATCAATGGAATAGAATTGAGATTCCAGAAGCAAAACCTCAATTTCTCAACCAACTCATCTTTGACAAGGCCTCCACCACCTACCACTGGGGAGAGGAGAACCTATTCAGTAAATGGTGCTGGGAAAACTGGCTGACCACATGCAGAAGATTGAAACAGGATCCCTATGTATCCCTATGCACAAAGGTTAACTCTAAATGTTTCAGAGTCCTAAATGTAAAACCTCAAACCATAAGAACCTTAGAAAATGATGGAAATGCCCTCATGGAAATCGGAACTGGCATCCAATTCCTGAACAAAACCCGAAACCCACAGGTCATAAGAGAGAAGATAGACAAGTTGGATCTTATTAAACTGACAAGCTTCTGCAAGGCCAAAGAAACCATCAAGAGAGCAGGGAGACAGCCTACAGACTGGGAAAAAATATTTGCCAACACCAGGTCTGACAAAGCTTAACATCCTGGATCTACAAGGAACTATAACGTGCTGAAAAGAAAAAAACAAATAACCCCATTATAAAGTGGGCAAAAGATATGAACAGACACTTCACAAAAGAGGACATTCGAGCAGCCAACAAACACATGAAGAAATGTTCAACCTCACTAATCATCAGGGAGATGCAAATCAAAACCACACTGAGATACCACCTAACTCCAGTCAGAATGGCAATTATCAACAACTCAAAATATAACAGCTGCTGGAGAGGGTGTGGTGAAAAGGGAACACTTCTACACTGTTGGTGGGAGTGTAAACTAGTGCAACCTCTGTGGAAAGCAGTGTGACGATTCCTAAAAGCTCTAAATATCAACCTCCCATATGACCCCGCAATCCCCCTACTGGGAATATACCCTGAAGAACTCAAATCACTCTATAAAAAAGATACCTGCACACGTATGTTTATCGCAGCGTTGTTCACAGTAGCAAGAACCTGGAAACAACCATGCTGCCCATCAAAAGAGGACTGGATTAAAAAAATGTGGTACATATACACGATGGAATACTAATGCAGCCATAAAAAAGAACAAAATCATGAATTTCGCAGCAACCTGGATGGAACTAGAGTCTATCATACTGCGTGACCTCTCACAGAAACAAAGATCCAAATATCACATGTTCTCACTCATATAATGAACCTTGAACATCCAATGTAATACTATAAGAAAATGACTGACGGTACCGGGAAACTATGGGGGGGGAATGGGATTAACAGTAGCAAATATCTGTCTGGGGATGGGAAAACACCTCTTATCAACAGGGTTCCTGAATGAAACGTAATTGTACACCTAACCCTTAACCGTACCCCACAAAAACCATAATAAAAAATATTGATTAATAAAAAAAAATAGACAGAAGTAGGAAGGATATAGCAGAATCACAGTGATACTATTTTTTAAGACAACAATGGTTAGTTATTGAATTCATATGATTCTAGGTATCTCAGAAGTTTATAATGGGAGAAGGATATGATCAGTGACCTGATTAACTATGATCTTGTTATTTAAAAAGTACCAAAAAGATCAAGGCAAACTACTCAAGAATCAAATGAGGTCATAAAAGTATTTTTTCCATGGGTTCAGATAAAGATAAATATGATGGCAGCACATTACAGTAGAAGAGCAAAACAACAGTATCATAGTTTTGCTTGTATTTCAATATATACCTATGACATTATTTGAAAATACAGTCCAATAAAGTAATTCTGGAGAAAGTGAAAAGCACACCAGTGTGGGATTAAAAGGCTGATAGTTTTTAGTTTTATTCTAAGAGGAGTTTTACAAAGTTTTAGGACAAATTCCAAAAAAAATACTGTTTCTCTGAACCAATATTTAATAGTTATTGGGTATTGATTAATGTGAAGTTATAGTTTAAGTATTCATGTGTCAAGTTAGCAACAGAGGTCTATATAGTAATAGTCAGCTGAGAAGAGGGACAAATGGCATTTTCTTATGAAATCTGAGAAGCCAGAACATGTATAAAAACCTTGCAGTGCATGTAGTTGGCAGAGCACCACTTAGTAGACTTGCAAAAATGATTAGTTTTATTAATATTTTTGAATATATAAATGCATTAATGGATACATTATGGCTATAAATACATAAATTTATTAACTGGCTGGTTTATCAGTTAGGAGCAAGCACAGAAAAAAATGAAACGAGAGTAGGTTTAATTGAGTTGGATTTTCTGTGAGGAGGAAACATAGAAGGTAAAATATTGACTTACCAATTTGCTTAAACCATTAGCCTTAATACATATTTCTAGGCTTACATTTGAATGCAGAAGGAAAATATAATCTTCAATAAAGTTATGACAGTGACAAATTAGTATCCAAACTTATATGCAAGTTCTGCAGCAAGCAGAGTTTTTACCAAAGTTGTGCCAAACATAGAGAGGAATATGGAGAATTTTCCAACCACTCAAACTGTTTCTAAACTGTTAGATGCTTGTTAAAGACCTAGATGCTTAAATGCTATAAGTTTTTCCTCCAAGATTTCATGCCATGATGTCCTCTTGCCATCAACAGCAAGAAACCTGGAAAAATTGAACAAAACTTTGGTGAGTAAAGTTATAACTTATTTAGCAATCATTTATTGAGTTACAATGAGAATAATATATAGTAATTGCAGTAACAATAAAATCTACTATTTATTTAGCTCTTGCCTTGTGCTAGACACTGTTCAATTTTTATCACAAAATGTATGTTACATATAAAAAGAGAATAAGCACATTCAGCAGTTACCTCTTACCTATGGTTTTGCTTTCCGTGATTTCAGTCACTCACAATCAACTGTGTCAGAAAACGGGGGAGTAGAGTACAGCAAAATATTTTGAGAGAAAGATTGCATTCATTAACTTTATTAAAGAATGTTGTTATAATTGTTCTATGTTATTATTAGTAATTATTAATTTATTACTATGACTAACGTATAAATTAAACTTTATCACAGGTATGTACATATGTATTAAAAATAGTATATATAGGAATACAGGAGTCACTACGACTTGCAATTTCAGGCATTCATTGGGGGGCTTGAAGCATATTCCCTGTGGTCAAGGGAGGGACTACTGTACATTAATGTTTTAAAATTATAAAATTAGTCTCCATGCATCGGCCAACCAGCTTAAGAAATGCATTAATCCCACCATTCTGAAGCATCAGGTGTACCCATCCCCCATTGAATCACACTCTTCCATCCCAGGGTATTTTGCATTAATCATTTCTTTGCTTTTCTTATTACACATATATATCCCGAAGTAATACTTCTTAATTTTGTCTGTTTCTGAACGTTATGTAGATAGGATCATAGTATGTAGTTTCTTCTCTTTTTAGTCAATTTTGCTATTAAAATTCATCCATGTAGTAGTCTATATGGGTTAATTCATTTCCACTACCATATAATCTTCATCATATTAATAAATGTACATGTAGACATTTATGTTGTTTCCAATTTTTGCAATTATAAACAATCAAGCTGTAAGCATTAAACATGTTCTATTAATTCAGTAGCTATTAAATGATCTTACATTATTCAGTAATTAGTAAATGATCCTAGAGAAAGGCTATGCCCTGTTTCTCTCCTAATCTCTCAAGGAAACTTTCTAGATAAAAACAATATTTTAATTCTCTTCAACCATGAGTCTATCCAGGTATATGAGAAACCTGATAATTTTCCCAACACTCTCTTATCACATATTCTTCTAAAATAAACAACCTTCTACTGAAATGTTCATCACATATCTTCCTAGAATATTCAGGAGTAGAAAGACTAAATTCTTCTGTGACCTCCTTATAAAAGACTATATAAAAATTAGACACTAAGTTTTAAGAAAAAAATATATATCTCAATTACATAGTATATCCACTATTGAAACTCTGGTAAAATTCTAAGATTTTATAATATCATTAGAGTAAACCATTTAAGATCGTTTACACTTATTGGATATCTGGATGTGCAAAAATATTGGGTAAGATGGTATACAGATAACATAGAACACATAATTTCTGCCCATTTAAATATATTGCTGAAAACATATTAGCGCATAAGAAAAATTCTGAAGTCTATTTGAAATTAACCTTTTTTTCTACTCTGAAGGCAGCAAATTTGGTAGATAAGTTTGAAGTGGATCTTTACAATTATTCACAATGCTCAATGTGAAAATAATTTTAAATTGGAAACATGGGCATGAGGTCAAAAAAGATAAAAATGCAAATAGTAACTATACATAATTAAAATATACTTTTGTCACATCCAATTTTTACTTGCCTTTGTTAAATAAGCTAAGTTTGTATTAGTTAAGCACAGAACTGGAGGGGGGAAGTAGAAAAATACTTGATCAGCTGGAATAGTCCACTAAATTATTAAACAAAAGTAGCCTATTTTCTTGACTAGTATATGCTTTTGCTTTACTGGTTTCCTTTCTATTCTCAAATATCAAATCTACTCAATCCACAAAGACTTTTATAAGCTATGCTTCTTTCCCAGCTATCATCCTTTCAATTCCCTTTACTACCTTCTTGAAAGAGTATTCAGTACCTCCTGCATCATCTTTGTCATATAATTCTATTTCTTTACAGCAAACTAGCTCCTGTCCCTACCTTTCTACTGAAAATACTCTTTGACATTAGAAAACTCCTAAATGCCAAATTCAGAATCATTTCTTAGGTATTATCCCACTTGACGTTTCTGGAGAATTTGCCGCTGTTTCTTATTCTTTCCCAGAAGTACTCTTTCCTTAGCTTCCATTCCCAAGTATATGAAGTTCCTCTCCCCCGCCCCCTTTACTAAGCTACATGGCACTTGTACTTCCTAGAATGCTTTTTCTTACTCTACCTGCCTTTTCTTCTTAAAAAAAAAAAAAAAAACCACAAAAATCTCTACCTATTTTTCATGCTCAACTTACACATCACTTCCTCTGTAGGTTTCCCCTCCCCCCCAAGACTCAGATTGAATTTAGTCATTTGCTCCGCTGTGTTTCTCTAGTGCTCTGTGTATACTCTATTTTAGCTATTATTACACTGAATATTAATTATTCATTCATATTCCTGCCTCTTCTACTAAACTGCAAAACGCCTTGAAAGCTGAGGTTGAACAGGATCCATTTTTGTATACCCAGTATTTGTTCAGAAGCTACATGGTGGGTACTCATGTGTTTTGTGAATGAGTGAAGAAGTGTTGAAATGAGGCATTAAAAATGGGCTTCTACTTTGGACAACAAAATAGATCACTAAACAGTCTGCTATTTGAAAAGAGAATTCAACAAATAAAACTGGTATTCCACTGAGCAGAGAAAACATCAAAACTTATGAAAAATGTATCAAAGAATGTGTGATGGTTCTTTTTCTTTCTTTCTTTTTTATTTTTAAGCAGGATTTATTGAGAAGACAGAAAAGCTCCCACAGTGGGAGGGGACCTGAGGTTGCCCGATGGTTCTTCAAATACTAAAGCCTAGCTAGTGTCATGTTTCCTCACTCTTTGACGAAATTACAATAGCTCTGAGGAAGGTTCACTGAAGACGAAGTTTGATCTGCTATGGCTGACCTAAAGAAAAACTAACTGTCACAGCCACAATTATTTTAAAACTGTTGCCTTCTAGCTAGTCCACATGACTTAGTTAAAACATAGAAAACTAAAAATGTTGGTAATCTCACTTGCATTTAGCAATCACTGAGCCCAAAGGAACTCATTGTAGAACAAATATTGGTAGCATCCAAAAATACACATGACATTTTCCTTTTATAACTCCCCTTCTTCCCACAGCCCCCAGTATCCCCCTATGCTTAAGGAAAGTTTGAAACTACCAAAATTATTAGATCATAGAAGCCATGATGTATGTAAATGTCAGTATTAAATAAAGCTATCCCATAATCTATTCTAATTCCTTTGGAAAGGTCACACGCAAAAGAGAAACAGGGCATATCTTTATTTTTCAGAGGTACTTTCACACACAGATTGTCTGTATATGCTACAAGGTAAAGCTATGCACTAGCAGTTTCTTTTAAACATCACCTTGGGAAAATACACTCTGAACCACATTTTCCCAACATTTAAACTACTCTCTGGGAAGATATAGGCTTTTCTAGAAGCTGCAATAACTGAGTGAAACCACTGAGGTGCCATTTGGTAAACTGCAGCTTCAGTGCACTCAATATTACCCTAGTGACCTGAAAGAGTTAATGCAACATCTAGCAGTACAAGACTTAACTCCATGGGAATTATTTCTAGGCTAAGAGTATCTGCCTTAGATCATTAAGAACATTTCCTTTGACCTTCAGCTTCTTACACACAATGGTCGTTGATAAGAAATGCTCTTTCCTAATTTGTGGAACAAATAGATTAAATTAATAATTTGAATATTTTATCAGAAGCAATATTAAATACATTACTGAAACTTTTCTTTCTGGCAAGCAACACACCGCACTTTAACATTATCTTTCAAAAATCATTTTAGTTATCAAGAATATGGATGTGAATTTAAAAACTTAGGACTGTGGGTAAAACATAACCCAATGTCAAAAGAACTCTACCTTTAACAAATAAATTAGGCAACATATACATTAATTCAACCCACAAATATTTTGTACTATATTATGTGTTAAGCCCTGGAAATACAATGGTAAATAAGAGTCTCTTCACAACACTGTTATTCTAGTGGGGGAATAGAAAAGTAACTAGAGAATTATATTCTATAAGAGAAATACAACGTTCTGCATACTTTAACAATTTTAAAGTCTCCATTGGTCAACTATTTTATTGATATCATAAAGCTTAGTGATTAAAATATGAAGAAATCAATTTTAGATCTAGCACTTATATATATTCATAGTATTAAATTTGGTGGTCATTTTCATAATAAGAAACAACATTATGATCATGTAAAACTGGATCACTGCAGATAAAACTAAATGAATTTGGCTCTTCAATTCACTCTTCACACATTTAAAAATAATCTTGTGCAACTAAAATGAAAATCTATTTCTTGGGACTTTTCCTCCTTTCATTAGTTACCCAGCTTCTTATCTACATAAATTATTTAAGGATTTAAATGATGTATTATTTTAACTCTTCAGATCAAAATGTCAACCTCAGTCTTAATTTGTAGCTTACAGTATGTAAGGATTATTATAAAAATTAATCCTGATCCTCTAACATTCATGTTTTCCTTCTATCCTTTCTTTATGCTCTTTTTCCTCCCTCGAATACTTAGTATTTTCTTATGTGAAACACATAAGTAAATAAAAGATGGAACAAATTGTTTTTAATGTAAAGGGAAAAAAATTAATAAACAAAAAATAGATTTAAAGTGAAGACATACCCCTGACGCCATGTTTTTAATCAGCTTACGAAAAAAACAAAAACACTCAACAATAACCATAACATGTAGGTTAATATGATAAATGCTAGGAGTCACTGAGAATCTTCTAGAAAGTCCAAGGCTTCAGGAGGGTCATAGGCTGAGAAGGAAGTGATGACGAAGGTAATGAAACCTAGAGCAGGTCTCTGCAATATATCCTGACAGTCAGTGGGATGAGAAATGTCATGGCAAAGTCATTCACACTTTATTCAGAAGAGAAGTTGGCTTTCAGCCCTAATACAATACAGTCAATATTCAATCATGGATTTTCCACATTGTACCCTCTTTTTGAGACTTGAGACCTCTTTCAAGATTCAACATTTGGTAAAAGTTAATTAATCTTAAGTTCTATTAGTTCATTAGAATACATTTTTAAATTCAAACTCTTTCAGAATTTTAAGAAAGTTTACTATAATAACTATATTTGGATAGTCCCTTGGATCTATAAAGTGTTTTACAGCTTCAAATGTTGATGTTGTTATAGGGTCATTTAATTTATACAGAAGACCTGTAATTTAGCTGTTATTTCTCCTATTCTGCAGGTGAAGTAACTATGATCACAAAAATGTAGTTCCACATCAACATGTGCCAAAAGAGGAATTCAAATTCTTCATGTATTCTAATTTAAATTCTATAACTGTCTCTATTGTACCTCACAGTTTACTGAACAAGCATTTCCATAGTTTTAAATTAAGAAAAAAAAAGGAAGGCTGAATTTATAACACTGAGTGCAAAATATGATAGTTTTGAAAATGTCTGTCAGATGAGCATGTAGGTAATTGTAATAAGTAATTGTTTCATTTTCTTCCTGTAGCTTTAATAAAAATACCTTCAATATTAACAAATTTGAGCCAATGCTATGTATAAATCTTAAGCTAATCTTGTTTATGAAAATCTCGGGCTTTCTTGGAAGGCAGTTTCATAAAATTCTTGAATGGAAATCTGGACCCAGGCCTTGTGTCTCAGGCACTCCATGGGGATGACTCAGTGGCAACATACTTGCTTACAGTTACTACAAATTCCCAGTTGGTGAATCTATAGACAGTTGAAACAGACAAAACTAAGAACTCTGGCTCTTGTTTAGTCATGACAAAGGCTTCTTTTACCTTAGGATTTGAAATGTTTTCTATAAAGAATCTACCTAGAGATTTTTACAGTGCCTCTGAGTTTAAAATGGTAACAATTCTTCTGCTTTAATGCATCATGTGGTAACACATATCAATCCACTCACAGAAGCTGAAATTCTTAATAATTATAATAAAAAATAATAATAATCCTTTATATCTGAAAGTGCACTCCCATTCACAAGTGCTTTCAAATACTGGATCTGATCTTCACACTATCTCTTCCTACAAAGCTGGTATCCACTAGGGGTCTGTTCATAGCTTTATCTCCTTTCTTTTTTTTAAAATCTTCTTTCACTCTTCACAATATCCATTATCCACACCTATGATTTCAACTACCACCTATATGGTGATAATGGCCAGATCTCTGTCTTTAGTTTAGTGTTCACACCAGAGATGTTGACTGACACATGTAGCTGTCTCCTGAATGGCTCCCAGGGCTTACCATTGGTAGCCAGTACTCAGCGTACATGAACTGTTATTTCCTTCTCCAGATCTACTCTCTGTTGAAGATCTCTAAGATAGTTAGTAACACCATAATCTATTCACCTATCCAGGTTGAAAATATGAAAGTCTGTTTCTCCCTCCCCCTCCTCCTCATAACTCACATATTAACTCACAGTTATTAAATTTTATTTTCACTTCTCTAAATATGTCTTCGGTGGGGTTTCTTCTTCCTTTTCCTAAGCTATTTTCATAGTCCAAGCCCTTTCCTTTTCTTTCCTGAAGAATTACAAAAGCTTCCTATTTTCACCATTTCCTCTCTGATTACACATTCACACCATCTTCCAACTCTTCCACCAGAAAGATGCTCCTAAACACACAAATATGGTCAGAATACTCTCCTATTTAAAAACTTCAGAAAAATTAATCTGGTGTTCGTATAAAACCATAGCAATAGGATAAATTCCAATCTTCTTGACAGAAAAAGACAGAAACCTTCACAACATGACTCCAAACCATATCTTGCTAACCTCATCCTTCTCACATTCTGAACACAATAAACAGAAGCTATATTTGTTAGTCCCTAAACAAGATCAACATTTTCACCATTTTATGCCTTATGTTCTGACTAAAGGAAATCCCCTACTATTAGAAATCCCCTACCAGAAGCTATTCAGGGGCAGGAATTTCTCTTATTCATCTTTATGTCCCCGGTAGTTGGTATTGTGCATAAACTTAGTTGAATCAAGTAATGTATCTGCTTGTGAGAGACACAGTGATATCTCAACTTTACACATGTTTGGAAAAGTCATATAATCAGACAGGCAAAACTAGAGTTACTGAATTTAATCTTCCTCAACTACAAAATGATCAAATAGTTTTTGTAAGAATCTAATTTTAGAGTGTTAAAAATAAAAAGAGCCAAATTTTAAAAAAACAAGCTAATAAATCATAAACCCTGTTTGAATTCCAGTACAGAACAGACGTAATGCATGTGGTCAGTAGAATTGGAGCTGCAAATAAATATGTTTGGAAACAAACAAAATATATAGAAATTTCAAAATCTGGTACATTGAGATACATAGCCAATAAAGATTGAAGGCAAATTACACTTTCCTCAGAAAAAAAAAATATTTGCAATAGATGACAGATAAAAATCATTATTATTTTTAATAAGTAAAATTGTGTTATAGATAAATTGGAAAAAGTTCTAGTTTTGCCTCAATAACATGATATAAAATGCAATTAACAAATGAGATACAAGTGACTGTACAACTATGTAATGTTCAACATTATTTAGGAATACAATAAATGAACAAACACTGAGAGAAAATGTTTAACTAAATATTAACAAAACATAAAATTATTCAGTTTTCATAATAATTACTTAAAATTGACACTGGCATATACCATACCCTTGATGAGAGTGTAAATCCAATAAAACTTGCACATAAAAGCATGCACATAAAGTCTTAAGACCCAACAAAGAAAGAAAACTACAGGCCAATATCCCTGATGAACATAGATGCAAAAATACTCAACAAGATTATAGCAAATCGGATCCACCAATACATCACAAAAATCATCTACCAGGACTAGTAGGCTTCATTCCCCAGATGTAGGATTGAGTCAACATCTGAAAGACCATACATGTAATTAAATACATCAACAGATGTAAAAATAGGAATCACATGATTATATCATTAGACACAGAAAAAGCTTTTGATAAAAAACCCTTGAACACCTAGGCATAGAGGGAACATACTTCGAAATAGTAACAGCCATCTTCAATAAACCCACAGCCAAAATATTGCTAAAGGGACGGAAATTAGAAGCATTTCCCCTGAAAACTTCACAAAAGTTTTCACTGTCACCCCTCCTGTTCAACATAGTGCTGCAAGTCCTAGCTAGAGCAATCAGACAAGAGAAGGAAATCAGGGGTATCCAAATAGAGGAAGTTAATTCGTTATCCCTCTTCGCAGAGGTATAGACCTTGAAAACTCAAGAGACCGTGTCAAAAACCTCCTTACACTGATAAAGGACTTTGGCAACTCTCAGCGTACAAAATCAATGTGCAAAAGACAGTTGCAGCCGGGCTCAGTGGCTCAACCTGTAATCCCGCGCCTTTGGGAGGCTGAGGTGAGTGGATTGCCTGAGCCCGCAGGTTCGAGACCCGCCTGGGCAGCGAGACCTCATTTCTACAATAAATCAAAAAATCAGCCGGGCGTGGTAGTGCATGCCTGTAATTCCGGCTACTTGGAAGGCTGAGGAGGAAGTGATCGCCGGAACCCAGCAGGTCGAGGCTGCGGTGGTCGGGAGCGGCCACTGCACTCCATTCTGGGAGACAGAGTGAGACTCC
>NW_007212660.1:70581-95452 GCF_000164805.1 Carlito syrichta
AAAAAAAAAAAAACGACAGTTGCATTCTTTTTTTTTTTCTTCTTTTCTTTGAGTTGGAGTCTCACTCCGTCACCCAGGTGGGAGTGCAATAGCACGCTCATGGCCACCCCATCGTTGACCAGCTGGGTTCTGGCGATCTTTCCGCCTCAGCCTTCCAAGTAGCTGGAACTACAGGCATGTGCTACCCCGCCCAGCTAATTTTTATTTTATCGTACAGACAAGGTCTTGCCAAGTTACTGGGCTTATCTCAAACCCACAGGCTCAGGCATTCCACTCAACTCGGCCTCCCAAAGTGCTGGGATTACAGGCTGAGCCACTGAACCCAGCCTAAAATTGCATTCTTTTTTTTCTTTTTTTTTTGAGTTGGAGTCTCACTCTGTCGTCCAGACTGGAGTGCAGTGGCCGCCCCCGGCCACCGCAGCCTCGACCTGCTGGGCTCCGGCAATCCTTCCGCCTCAGTCTTCTGAGTAGCCGGAATTCAGGTGCACGCTACGACGCCCGGCTGATTTTTGATTTATTGTAGAGATGAGGTCTCGCCAAGTTGCCCAGGCGGGTCTCGAACCCGCGGGCTCAGGCAATCCGCTCACCTCAGCTCCCAAAGGCATGGGATTACAGGCTGAGCCACTGAGCCCGGCTTAAAATTGCATTCTTATGCATCAACAACAAACAGGAAGAGAAACAAATAAAAAACACAATCCCATTCACAAAAGACACACACACACACACACACACACACACACACACACACACAAATTAGATACTTCAGCATCTTCCTATCCAGAGAATTGAAAGAACTTTACAACGAAAATTTCAAAACACTGCTCAAAAAAATCAAAGCCAACACAAACAAATGGAAAAATATTACAAGCTCATTGATTGGAAGAATCAACATTGTTAAGATGTCCATCCTACCAAAGGCAATCTACATATTTAGTGCAATACCCAATAAATTACCAGCATCATTCTTCTCTGACCAGGAAATGACACTACAGAAATTCATATGGAAACAGAAACATCCATAAATAGCCAAAACAATCCTCAGAAAAAGAAACAAAACAGGAGGTATGACACTTCCAGGCTTTAAAGTTTATTATAAGGCTACAATAATCAAAACAGCCTGGTATTGGTACAAGAACAAGCATATAGGCCAAGGAAATAGGATAGAGATTCTGGAAGCAAAATCTCAATTTCTCAACCAGCTCATCATCAACAAAGCCTCCACTTAACAACCACTGGGGAGAGGAGAAACTATTCAGTAAATGGTGCTGGGAAAACTGACTGACCACTTGCAGAAGATTAACACACGACTCCTACCTATCACCAGACACAAAAATCAACTCTAAATGGATCAAAGACCTAAATGTAAAATCTCAAACTATAAAAACCTTAGAAACGATCATTTGTATACCTAACCCTGAATTGCACCTCACATCTTTAATATAAAAATTTTTTTAAATTGAAAAAAAGTTATACTGTTTCCTCTTGTACATAAAATGCAACAAATTCTTTAAGATTTAGAAAATCTTTCTTTTCATTAAGATTATATTATTCTAAATTCACCTGAGTTGCAATTATATGACTTTGTTTATCTAATTACACTGTCAGATGCACCACGAACAAAGGAATATTCCAAAAACTTCATAACATATTGTTTTTCTACTCTGAAACCTTCAATAACTTTCTACAACTTGACAAGTTGAGTAGTAACTTCCCACCTTGACCTTAATGATATGGCCCCAATTTACTTGTTTGGACTTGTTTTCTAACAAGGTTATAGTGTCTTCTTAATGCTTTCTACACTTTCCTGATATCACAAATTGCTGTACACTATTTCATTTGCTGTAAATGCCTTTTCTGCTGCCCATAAATAAGGGTTCCAATCCTAATTGCACTTTAAATTCAACTACCAAAACTATGTCTTTCATCTAGTTTTTTTCTCATCTATAAAATGAGGATAAGGCAATCTTAAATGACTATTGTGAGGTTTTAATAAAATAATGTCGAATATACAAAAATGCAAAATAACATTTATGGAATGAAAAGTCTCCCTATCAAAAGTTTTCATTTATGGAATGAAAACTTCCCTATTGTGAAGTTTTAATAAAATAATGTCGAATATACAAAAATGCAAAATAACATTTATGGAATGAAAAGTTTCCCTACCAAAATATACTATATTTTCTTGCATGTTCGCTGTGCAAATAATAAAGGAAAGGAAAATTTTATTTTAATGAGTACCTGATGTTTACTAAGCTCTATAATGTATATCTCTCTAAAGCTGATTGATTTGACCTGAATTTTAATTTGTTTTGAAATAGATCTGGAAGTTTTTCTAATTGTTTCATGTATCTGTGTTCAGGTTCCTGTTTTCTACTACTTTTCTCTCTCCTCCAATGTTAAATACTGTTCAAAACTCAAATAATTTTGTGAACTCTAATATCCAAATGAAGTATTCAATGTTTCCTCTCTTTGTCATTGAAAGACAGACCCCAGTAAGATTTGTTACTTAACACAATATTCCCTTAGTGCTCTTAATATGAAATACAAAAAGATTGGTAATATGATTTTTCCTTTTTTCTGTGCCAAAAACTTTTGTATTATAAAATAAAATGAAGATACAGATAACCACCCAAAATGTATACTTCTATTAATTATTCAAGACAAAACTCCTGTGACCACCACTCAGGTCAAGAAATGGAACTTTGCCAGTCACCATAGAAGTCTCCATGTGTCTCAGACCAATCAAATATCCTGCTTCACTCAATAGTAAGCATAGCCTGACTTTTGCAATAATTCCTTCCCTATATTTTTTATAGTCTATTCCTGGACACCATAGCTTTCTGTTTCTTATACTTTACAGGTTCCTACTCCATCCATTTCTTTTCCTTATGACCAATATGTTGAAAAGCTTCAACCATTTGACCTATAACTTTCTCTATAGTCTGGATTTTGCTGATTACATGCACATGGTGCAGTTTAACATATCCCTAAAATCCATTTTTAATACCACCTTTGGAACCAATGATTTTCTAAATTATAAGCAAATTACACCAATGATAAAAATCTAATTCCATCAAAGAGTAAAAATGCCTTGTGTAATCTTATTTGAAAGTTAAAGCCTAGTCTAGACTAAGATTCCTAGTTAACAAATTCACCACAAATACTTGTTCTAATAGAGTTACATGGTGTATCTAGAATATACGATCAGTCATCTGTCAAATACCATTTAAAATACTTGCCTTGGCAATACACCATGTAATTTCTGTTTTCTTAAATAACAGACCTAAATTTTTTTGTTTCTTTTTTAATGTTAATCTTGAACTAAAGCAAGTTTTTGTTTTGTTTTGCATCCCTGAGAAATAAACTGTACCATACATCAAAATATAGCAAGTAGGGTAGGAGAGACATGTTTGTTACAGGGAAAAAACATCAACACCTAGTGATTTGACATGTATAGTCCCTTACCCACAGCAAGAATAACACACAGAGCCAAGGGGTAGCAATAATTAGTGTGTTCTGGATCAGAGAAAGAGAGATAATGGATATATAATCAAAAAATACATATTGTATGAGATAGGAGACATGATAATTGGTAGAACATAAACTGACGGCTTGACAGCTTATAAAAAATGCTTACTTCTTTCTGTAATTTATCATGCCCATAGTGCCTAAGGATATGATGCAGGCAAAACTAATACTGTTCCTACTATCATGGAATTTACAGTCTGTTGGGGACACATATGGTAATCAAGTAATGAAAGAAATACATATATTTAATAAGATGGGGTAAGAGCTAAAAATTGAGTTTAGACTATATAAGTTAATATAGGGCATAGGTCTAGAATAGAAAGGAAGGGAAGGCTACCAGGAAGGATGGAGGTTTGAGAAGAGATCTGAATGATGAGTAGGTCTTAACTAGATGAAGGATTGATGGGGACTTTTGAAGGAAGTACTACAGCAAACCTGCATGAGAAAAAGTATCTGATCTTTTTAGAAACGGTAGTACGGAAAGAATATCATTCACGTTGGAAACAAAGGGAGTGTGGTAGACAATGAAGTTGTGGGGGCAGGCTGGGCCACACAAGACATTGGAAAGCATTTTTAAAGCAAGAGAAAGTCTCTTAAACATTTTAAGCAGGTGTGTGACATGATCAAATTCATGCCAGAAATAATTTTTTGGCTGTAGTATGAAACAGGCTGAAGTGGGTCAAGAACAGATGCAGGAAGACTTGGTGAGGAACGTATTATAGTAGTTCCAACAAGAAATAAGAGGCATCTTGTAGTAGCAGTGGTAGAGGTGGAGAAAAAGGGTTGGGGACAGTAGGCAACATTCCCATAGTGAAAAACAATGCCACAGAAGAATCCGACTACTTCTTCAGCTTCCAAAACTATAAACACCAACAGATCAGATCATTGAAGCTATGCTAACAGAGCTGATTGTGGGTCTTTCCATCTAGACCTATAGGGCTGTAAGCCTTAGCAAAAACAAGAGAGACTCCATATGTCCCCATTCATGTTCACTCTGCTATACTACTGTAAGCCACAATTTCTTTTATATTTTGAAGGAGTAGTGTGTTGTCATACAATGGGCACAAGTTTTTCTCTACACAGACTTCAATTTGAGTTATACTATTTGCAAAGCATTGATTTTGGGGAGGTCATTTATCATCTCTTAGTTTAAGTTACCTTAGCTCTGAAACCAGGATTCAAATTAAAATACACACACACACACACACACACACACACACACACACACACACACACACACATTTATATAGAGATATATAAATATTTATATATTTATATAACTTGAGAAAGCCAAAAGGGCAAAAAGAATGCATTGTTAGTGTAACTACACATTTGTACTTCCTAGCACAAACTTCAAAAATGCATTTTTAAAACCCAAATGGAATGCAAAGCTAAATTTGTTTTCATAGGAGACTAACTGCTGACTGAAGATGTGGCATTTAAGGCATACACCATGGAAATGAGATTGTATGAATCATGTCTTCTTCAGGCCTACTCAATCCGCCCCTGACTGACAGGTCCAACTTCATTTATACAGAAAGGGTCTCTTTGATGAGAGAATTTAACATATGACTAACTGGGAGATTTAGATAAGTGTTAAGGAATGGTATTTCCAACACCTGATAGCATTTTCCAACTATCAGTGATTAAGAAGAATATATACAGAGAGAATTTTTTTGCAATTTTTTTGCAATTTTTTTGAAATTGAATAACAAGAATAGAATAGTAAGATTTAAGATGTAAAGGGAAGTTTGTGAGAGCATTCACAAAAAACAGTTCAATTAATATTTACTTCAGACAGACCATATGCCTGATGCTGAGTCCACAAAACAAGCATTTTGACTAAAGGAGTTTCTATAAGAGTTAGTCAATACAAAACAGTGTGTTTGGAGCTGAAGTAGAGCTATGTAGAGAAAGAAAAGTAGAAAGCAACTAATTTTGCCTGGGGTAGAAGAAAATTATTAAAGAGATAACACTAGTATATAATTTTGAAGGTCAAATAAGAGTTCTCTACCAGGACCAACTTAGAACAAGACAGAGGAAAAAGCTTTCCATTCCAAGGAAACCTGCCCACACCCAAATGAAAGGGTTTGCCTTCTCCCAAGACAGTATAAACATCTACATCCTCCATTGAGAAAAGTGGACATGCATTTGAAAGGCTGTGCATTTTAATGAAAAAGTACTGGGCATAACCTTAGACCTTAGTAGGAAGTTGAAACTTGAAATCTTTAAGTTCCCTTTCAAATCTAACATTCGATGATGGTATCATGATATCAGAATTATAGGGGTAGAAAGAATTTTGTCCATCATACTTGTCCTCCTTAAAGCCTACAGGATAAGGAGAAAGGGAACTAACCATGTTGATTATAAAAAGCCTTTCAGAATATCAAGGTCAAGGGCTTGTTTATCCATGGGAAGAATAAGTTTCCCCTTAATTTCCAGAATACCATTGTGTAAGAAAAATATAATAACCACAAACGTGAGCTATACTTGTGATTTTTTGGTTTTTTTTTTTTTGAGTTGGAGTCTCATTCTGTCACCCAGGCTAGAGTATAGAGTGGCACGCTCATGGCTACCCCAGTGTCGACCTGCTGGGCTCCAGCGATCCTTCCGCCTCAGTCTTCCAAGTACCTGGAACTACAGGCACGCGCTACCATGCCTGGCTAATTTTTTTTGATTTACTGTATAGATAAGATCTTGCCAAGTTGCCTGGGCTGGTCTTGAACCTACGGGGTCAGGCAGTCCACTCGCCTCAGCCTCCCAAAGTGCTGGGATTATAGGCTGAGGCACCGAGCCCAGCCATACCTGTGATTTTAAGTTTTCTAGAAGCCACATTGAATAAAGTAAACAAGAAACAGGCTGATCAATTTTAATAGTATATTTTATGTAACTCAATATTTCCAAAATATTATCAGTTCAGCATACAATAAAAATAAAAATTAATGATATGCTTTACTTTTTTATACTAATTTTCCATAATCCAATATGTTTTTTACACTTACAACATATCTCAATTCAGACTAGTGACATTTCAAATGCTCAATAGCCACATGTGGCCTGGTTACTCTATTGGAGAGCTCTATTATATCTTCAGAAACCACAGGATAGCCCTAGGGACATCTACATTCTTCCCCCACATAAGGATTTAGGCCTAAAATTTATTGTTATAGCTGAATTTGATATAGATTTAAGGCTTTTTATGCTTAGAAAGTTTCCCCTGGGAGTAGTAACATCGCTCTTACTATCACTTCAGCAGGAAGGAAGACTGGGAATTAGCTTTGGGGCAAGGAGTGGACATCACTGAGATAGGAAGGAACCTACCATCAACTCAACTTCCCTTATGTATAAGAAACTATGAAGGGCTTGTACATGTTAATGCATTCAAGTCTTAAAACAAAATCTATGTTTACGTGATAGACATTAGCAACCCATTTTACAGTTGAGGAAATTAAGGTTAAGGCAGGCTAAATAACTAGTTCAGGCTCACACAGCTGGGAAGAGGTAGAAAAGAAAGTAAAACCTAGAGCTGTGAGACTTTGGTAGCAGGGTTACTTTGTTCGTATGAAATTCCACAGCAATTATAGTGTGAATAGTCCAGAAACCTAAAATTTTTCTTCTGATCTTTGAAACTCTGCATCTAGTAACCTTTTCACCAGCCTGGGCCAACTCTTTTCTAAATAGTACTCGAAGTCTCTCTCAGTTTCTTCCTCTTAGTGATGCATCAAAACCCTCTTTATCATTTCTTCATAAGATTACTGAATCAAAACCAATTCCAAAGCTTTTCCCTTTGTCTTTAAACAGAGGGGTAATGTTTACACTCTTTCTAATTATTAAAGCTGTTTCATAAACTATCTGAAAGAAAAGTAAGTGGTTCTGGAAGACAGTATGGTATGTATGGGAAGGACTTCCATCTTTTTGCTTTTAACTTTGGGTATGTTAATTAGGCTTTCTAAGTTTCAGTTTTAGAGTCTGGCAAGTAAAGCAGTAACACTCATCTAACAGCATTGTTATAAGGATTTAAATAAATTAAAAATTTCTAGCATATAATAAGCAGTCATTGAGTAAATTCTTTCTTTTCTTCTGCAATTTCTTCTGGTCATCTACGATCAAATTATTATTGCTTTTTTGACTCATTTCCAATAGCTGGCCTCTTACTCAGGAGTAGTATTTATCTGAATAGGCTCAGTAAGAATTATACATGGAAATAGGACCTTAGGGCTTTTCCCCCTCAGCCTACTCAGTGATATTGCTGTGACCAAGATAGACATTTTACGTGCTTTTTTCCTCTAGAGGATAGATTATGCTTTAACTTAAGACTGTGTTAAAAATATTCTGCCCAGGATGCTCCTTAGGGATTTTATGGCACTGACCATCCCTCCCACCCAGCCACAGCCCTACATTCTGCCTCTAGCCATTTCTGTCTGACAGGCTCTGCAGACGGTGTTGCACTTCAGGGAACTTGGCTTTGTTTAGCCCTAAAGGAGGGGATAATGAGGGAAGAGGTGAGAATCACCTAGTGCTACAAAAATCAATGTTATTGACTGCTGGGCTAAAAGAAAAGGAAAACAGTCTTGCTAACTGTGATGGACTAGAATTAAGAGAAGGAATTGAAGGTGGGCAGCAGATCTTCATAATGAGAATGGGCAGACAGCCCTAACTGAGTGATTCTCCTTTAAGATCAACGGTTCTGTCTAACCAACTCTACCTGCCTTCAAACTCTACTGCTCCAATCATTGTTATGAAACTATCTTCTAACTTGTTTACATGAGCTAAAATAATATTTCAGGCAGAAGGGAAAGAATGAGTGCTTTTCACTATACTGGTGAAGTCTCAATTTTTCTTTCATGTATTTTGACTGTTTTCTTATTTGCTATTTGTATTAACTAAATTGTTTTTCTTGAGCTAGTCAAACACTTTTCTAAAAATATTATAAAATTTCTTTAGACAGAACTCAATAATTCATTTATCTACTACATATAGACACAGATACCATTTCTTATTAATGACTCTGTCCCTTGAACAGAATATAGTGTTTAGTACATGAGGGAGACTCAGTTAGTGTTTACTTTTTTAAATGTTTACTTTAAAAAAAATCAATGTTATTCACATTGTAGTAAAGAAAAGCATCTACAATACAAAGGATGCACAAGGGATACCAAATATTTACAATTATTACCTAACACAAGTGTTACACTGGAAACACATAGTGTAGCAAGTGTTATGCTGGAAACACAAAGTTATAAAGGCATAGAAAACAAAGAAGTTCCATAGAAAACAGAGAAGTTCCATCTGGGAGAAGAAACTATCTGGCAGGGTCTTGATGTACCAGATAGTTACTATGTAGAGTCAAGAAAGGTAAACATTTTCTGTATTGAAGTAACAATTAGTAAAAATAACTAACAGTTTTATTACAATCTTCTAGAACTGTAAAAGTAATTTTACATATGTTATCTTGTTTTTGCTTTATAAGCCTATAAGGTGCAATGTGAATATTTTGATGTTTTTAAGAAATCTCTCAAGAATGGAAAAGGTTATGCGGAGCTCTTTTGGTTTGCAAATTTACTATTTAATTTTTAAGGTTATAAATTAAAAAACCTAGATTTTACTTCACTTTTAAAGTTCAATTTATAATTGTACCCTTCTATTTATACATCTAGTAAGATTCTACAACCACCATTATGGGAGATTTATGACTTAGGTAAATTATCCTTAAATACTTTAAACTGTGTTTATAAATGTAATACATAATAATTGATTTTTAAGTACTTTAGATGACAAACAAACCTTCCCAAGTATTTAAATCATTCTTCTATATATAATAAATGAAACAAATTATGAGGCAGTTTAACTTTTCTTATATGTTTCAATACAATTTACAAATGGTAAGTTTTTATGTCTTTTATTAAAAATTGCAAGTCAAAATAAATTTCTTGACATTCTAAAACCAATCTGCTAAATAATCTGGCAAACGCTCTTTCAAAAAGCACAAGTAAATACATTGCTAAATGTTTAAAATTATTACCTAACATAAAAATATTAACAAAAAGTTTTAATTTCCTAAATCATTCTATAATTTATCTAAATCTTTTCAGGATTAGAAACTTCTGCCCACCAAAGAAACAAGTATGCAAATTTTGTAATTGGTTTCCTAAGTTATTTGGGGTTCATATTTAGCTGATTAAGTTTTTAAATTATGTAGAGGTCTTGACTGGGAGATATATAACTGCAGACATTAAGGATGATTTTTCTCACTTCATCATCTATAAGACTAAACATCAGTTTATAGTCGATATCTCAAAATTTTGCAAAGGATTGGGTGGTAGTTCGTGTTGCTGGAATTCAAGGTATACCATGATGGAATTTTCAGCTACACAAGCAAATTCACAATGACCACCACATTTAAAGCTTCACTGCTTCAGTTAACATTTCATTGACTTTCCTAAAATATTTTAGCACCTTCTAAATGGATCCAGTATATCTCTGAGGCTTTGTCTAAAGCCATGCTCAAGATTTGGGGTAGATATTTATCATCATTCTGATTACACTATCTAAAAATTAAGCATCAGAAAAACTGATTTATTCAGGTAGAGGTGTTACAGACTACTTTGTAAATGAGGATGATGAATTTCAAACCCAAGTTTTCTACCAAACCTCCTATTTCCTCTATTTCCTCCTATTTCCTCTACGGCATGAGCAGTGGAGGGGAAACATGACTGGAGTAAACTCTGGCTGTGTGCATTGTGTAGAAGTGGCATATCTGGCAGAAGGTAATGATGGGAAGGTGGCTGAGGACATGATGAGGATGAAAATTTTGATGACAGTAAGAATCACAGAAATATCTTCAAAAGGGAAATGAATGGCCAGCTTTATCTGTATTTAGGAAAAATAAGCCTGGTGTCACAATGGGATAAATAAATCTAGAGTGAAAACAGAGGGAGAATAGGCAGGCCAGTCAGAATTCTCCTGTGGTGATACAGTGAGAGAAAACAAGAGCCTCCGTCAAGGAAAAGAGAAGTAAAGAGACAAGGCAGAAGAATCATTCAGAGGTAGACTCTATGGGGTTGGTGGATGGATTAGATTCCTGTGAGGGGTGGACAGTAAAAATCTTTTCAATATTTTCACTCTAAGTGCCTAGGCAAATAGTGATAATAAAGAAATTTTCTGGTTGGCTTCTGTTTAAAAGATTCATAAAAACCCAACTCAAAGCCATTATCTGGCTGGATTGGGCGTAGAGATAGTGTTAGGAACTTGCTAGAGACACATATTTGCATTAAGTGTACATTTTTTTCCTGTTTGAAGTGCAATGGCAATGATCCTTTTGAAACCCAGGCTCACCATATATTTTTCCCAAATTGTATCTCATTTCAAAGCTATTCCAAAGTTACACTTGAAAGCGTTCTGTCCTCTGCTGAAAAGTAATGGTCTGAGGAAAAACAATGCTTTCAGTCGCTACCTACCTGTATTTATTTTTCAAAAAGAAAAAAAGAAAAAGCTTCCCTATTATGCAGTAATTTTAAAAAGATGCCTATGAATAATTATTAGTGACATGAGCATTTTCTTACGGTATGAGCAAAAACACAAGTTACAAATATTATGCCTCAATCTAATACATGTACACACATTCATACACATACATATACAGGAAAAATGAAAATACTGAGTTTTTATACATGAGTAGAAAGGTAATAAGAAAGTACAACTTTTTTGTCAATTTCTATTCTTCTATAATTTCTATAATGAACATATATTACTTTTATAATCTTAAAAACGGTTGACAAATATAATGTATACTGACCCATTTAAAACTGACTCATTAGTTTATTCTTCTTAATGAGTTGGAAGAAGTTCAGCTTATAAATGAATCAATTAAACTTCCAACACAAATGCAAAGGACTCTCAGTTGTTTTAAGATTCAGAGATCTGCTTCAGAAATCTACCTTACTGTCTCTCTTCCAGGCTACTACAAGCCTGTTACCTCAGTTTCCTCTTCTAATCTAGGTATACTCTTGAAAAAAAATATATAGGTGGACACATTTATAACAAACACATTTATGCTCATCTTTTTAAAAAATATCTAAGTTGGGCCAGGTGCGGTGGCTCGCACCTATAATCCCAGCACTTTGGGAGGCAGAGGTAAGAGGATTGCTTGAGCTCACGGGTTCGAGACCAGCCTAGGCAACTTGGTGAGACCTCATCTCTACAATAAATCAAAAAATTAGCTGGTGTGATGGCACGTGCCTATAGTTCCATCTACCTGGAAGTCTGAGGTGGAAGGATCACCTGAGCCCAGCAGGTTGAGGTGTACCCATAAAAATAAATAAAAGAGAGAAGATTCAAAATACATCTCCTACTAATTCATCCAACTTTCATTTTAAAGAAAGACATTCCCTCAGATCCCCTCAAATTCTGCCTATTTTAAGTGTTAAAGTCTAAACATAAGAAAAAAAATTCTAACTTAAGTTTGAGAAATATTAGAGCCAGACTCTCTCAGGGTCAAATGTCATTTCATTTGATTGTTCATTTTCCTCTTTTCAATTCTCAAAAGCTAGGTTCCCCAAACCACAGTGAAATACCAATTCACCCTAGGGAGTTGTATTACCTTACTTACTGCACTAATAACAAGTGCAGATTTTAGCAAATCCTTTAGCAACAGATGCTCATACTTCAACAAGTACTTTAAATATAAGCACCCACTCCTACCTCCAGATCCAGGGGCGAATGTAGGTTATCAGGCCCACAGAAATTCTTCCAGGCCTGCCTAATGGAAGAAACTGTGACACACCCAAATCAAGGGAACTGAGATCTGTTGAGACATGAAATATAATAAGCCACAGGAAAACCCAATGAAGTCATCAGAGTTAAAGGGATACAAAACAGCTCCTTTGGAGAAAGAAGTCAAAGGCCAGAGTACCATACACCTGAACACAGATCAGGAGTGAGAGTCCTTTCAGGTACAGGCCTGTCTCAAGTATTAGCAACTGAGCCTGGCATTTATCCTGGTACCACCAGTTACTTGCTGTCAGGCCCTGACACGAAACCTCTGTGGCTCAGTCTCTTCACCTGTAAAAATAGGTTTAATACAGAAACTTCCTCTTGGAGTTATTGTGAAGGTGAATGAGTGATGTACAAGTTCCTGACATATCATGAATACTCAACAGACATTAGCTATTTCCCTTAGGTGTGCTGAGATATATAGGCAAGTAAGCAAAACCCTAAAGGCAAGGGCCAGGGAAGTAAGCTCTGAACCACGAGTTTCTAAATGAATATGCTAATTAGTAGATGGACTAGGCTATATGATCTGTTGTCCTTTGTTCAGTCCAGGACTGTCACATGCTCCCTGCTTGGTGTTGGGTGACTACTGTAATTCATCATCTTTTCATTTGCATATTCCCAATTGAGGTTATATGTTTCTTAAGGCAGGGGACACGTTACAGCATTTTTCATATTGTGAGTGATGACTCATTCTGTACCCCTTCAAACTCATTAAGAAAGGTAAATGAAGGAATCATTTTAAATGGGTCAATATGAATTGTACTTCCTCAACTGTATTTCTGATTGTAACACATTTAGCTACTCTTGACCAACATTATAAAAGAGAAACAAAATTTTAAAAGTTTGAAATAGAACTGAAAATATAAGAATGCATACCTTTTGGTATAAGTATTGCTTTTTGAAACTTATGGTTGAAATGTTAAAGGTTTTTTTACTATGTGTTGCAGTACAGAATCTAGAAAATCTTATATGTTTCTTAGGCAGCTATTAACAATAGCAGTTTCTCAATAAACTTGAGAATTCCAAACATAGGTTTTAAGATAGAGTTTTCCAAATTTGTGTTATGATAATAATTACTGAGGGTCATTTCCAGACTCTCAGGCTGCTTCTCTAGAAATTCTAATGTTGAAAAAACTACTAGCCAGGCTCGGTGGCTCAGCCTGTAATCCCGTACCTTTGGGAGGCTGAGGTGAGTGGATTGCCTGAGTCCGCAGGTTTGAGACACACCTGAGCAGCGAGACCTCATCTCTACAATAAATCAAAAAATTAGCCGGGCATGGTAGCGCATGCTTGTAATTCTGGCTACTCGGAAGGCTGAAGCGGAAGGATCTATGGAGCCCAGCAGGTCGAGGCTGCGGTGGCCGGGAGCGGCCACTGCACTCCAGTCTGGGTGACCGAGTGAGACGCCAACTCAAAAAAAAAAAGAAAAGAAAAGAAAAGAAAAGAAAAAAATACTGTCATAAATGAGGAATTAATTTTACATTAGAGAGAAAATTCTCTCTGTTGGCCATCTATTCTTATTTGGTGGTACTACAACAAGTCCAAAAATGCACTTTATTAAATATGTCCAACTATTTGAGTCGCTAATATTCATTCATTTATTTAGCAAACATATAAACACCATTTACCATGTGCAAGGCAATGAGGATACAAATACATATAATATATGGTTTCTGCCCTCAAATAGTTTATACCAGACTCATATAAGCACTAGGACAGTGTCCTCTGAGGATCAGAAGACCTGAGGCCAAAAAGAAAATGAAACCTTGAATGTACATGCATGACTTAAGTCTTGGAAAATCTACCTCCAAAAATATTCAGAGCATTAAAAAACCGTAAGACTTCATTTAACCATTTAAAGCAATTTTCTCTAATTAATACTGATCAGATACAGAAGAGCTGAAAACTAGAGCCCCACATCTAAGAAAAACTCAATATCAAGGTAGAAAAAGAATATAGATATCCAAAATTATCATTATAAAGGAGGACCCCAAAAAGCCATTATTTATAAAAAATTATGTGTTTATCCTTACATGTTTAAACTTCGTCACCTTCAAAGTATTCTCCGTTTGATACAATATACCTATCAAGACACTTTTTTCTTCTCAAAACAGTTTTGAACTCATCAATTTTGATGTCCTTTAGTGCTTCTGCCATTTTTATCTGGTGAATAGTGAGGGTGGGGCCTAGGGGTCATGCTGTTTTTTGGTCAGAAACTGCTAAATATTCAGCGTGGTGTGGGCAGGTGCATTGCCATGGCGAAAGAACCAGTCACCCATTTGTCAAAACTCAGGATGTTTATCCTGCAAATCTTGACGCAACCTTCTCAAAACTTCCAGTTAAAAACTTTGGTTGACCATTTGATCTGGAGGTATAAATTTGAGTGTACTACAAGGGGCCTGCCTTCCAAAAGATAATTATGAGCTTTCTGGGTCCCCTTCGTGTATAGAGAACTGGGCGACTTGTCCCCAGTCCCACTGGCACCAACCAAATCCAAGTAATTAATATCCATCATCTGGATTATTGCAGGGACTTCTAACTGGTTTCCCTGTTCCTACCCTTACTTCCTTGAGGTCCTTTTTCAACACAGCAGCCTGAGTGATCCTGTCTAAACATTAGCTAAATCATGTGACTCTTCTACCCAACACCCTACTGTCTTTACATCTCACCTGAGAGAAGCCTAACCTCAAGTCCTACATGGTCTTTTCACTTTGACAGTCTCTTGATCTTTCTCTTTTCAGTCACACTGGCTTCTTAGCTGTTTCTTAACAAGCCAGGCATGCTTCCACCTCAAGACCTTGGCACTTTCACTTTCTATCACCTTTCCCAACATAGTTATTATCCCCTTTGCACCTTTTAGGTCTTTACTCGGAAGTCATATTCTTAGTGAGACCTTTACTAACATCTTATCTACAACTGTAACCCAACTCATCCCCCAACACATATTTCCCATTTTCTTTCCTGTTTTTTGTTTGTTTGTTTGTTTTCTTAGCACTCATCACTAGACACTGTATTTACTTAACCATCTTATATACTGTCCACCTACTTCAATAGCATATAAATTCTCTGAGGGTAGAGATTATTGTCTGTTTTATTCTATACTTTATTTATAACAGGGTAGTTTGATCCGTGTTTGAACCACAATAAGGGCTTGTCAAATATTTGGTGAATGGTGAAGGTAGAATACAGAAGAAAGCCTCAGGTCTGAGTCTGGCTATCATTTATTAGAAAGAAGCCAAGAAGCCAAGAAAAGGAATGGTAATCTCATACTATGTATGAAATTTGCTATTTTGTTGACTAATTCCTTACTTTATCTGTTTTTTAATTGAGATGTCTGGAACACACTGATTTTTTTTTTTTTTTTTGAGTTGAAGTCTCACTCTGTCGCTCAGACTGGAGTGCAGTGGCCGCTCCCAGTCACCACAGCCTTGACCTGCTGGGATCCAGCGATCCTTCCGCCTCAGCCTTCCAAGGAGCTGGAGCTACAGGTGTGCGCTACCACACCCGGCTAATTTTTGATTTATTGTAGACATGAGGTCTCGCCAAGTTGCCCAGGTGGGTCTCGAATGCGCGGGCTCAGGCAATCCACTCACCTCAGCCTCCCAAAGCAGGGAGCCACCGAGCCCGGCTGAGTCACCGAGTCCGGCTCACACTGATTGTTATAGTTCACAAATGTACATTATCTATTTAAGAAGGTTGTTAAAAAAGTTTAGAGTGAAACACACCTAGTTTAGAAGCTGGCTTCACTGGAACTTAACAGTTGTAACACAGGCAGGTTATTTTTGTTCCCTAAAGTTTAGTTCCCTCATCTATAAAATAATGATAATAATAACACTCACATCTTGGGTCCCTGGGAAGCATTTTGAGAAAATTTGTGCCATTATTGGTGTATCCATAGTTCATACTAAGAGTTTGACAAATGATAGTTATTATTGCCGTTGTTTAGTGTGCTGTTTTATTCTTCATTAATTAACTCCTTGTATTATTTTGTAAAGTTTGAGTTAAAGTTCTTTATCAGAAATTGTAAATCCAATGTGTTGACTAGGTCCAGGAATTATAAATCCAATATACTGAATACCCTCACAACCATTTGGAGACCATAATGTTGGATTCCAGTGAGGGAATAATATATTATTGACATCCTGAAAGAAACTATTTAACTGAAACCCTGAGAAGTACCACCTCTGAGTTTTTATGAGTCATAGGTGTTAAACAAACTGTTCACACACTCTGATTCATAATTCCAAGTCCTACCCACAACAAATTATGTATTTATTAAAAGCATCAATATAAGGGATGCATCATAGGATCTAGCAAAGTGTAGGTGTCAGCAGAATATTTTTGAATTCCTAAAATACAGATAAACTATAAGAAAAAAAATGAAGAAAGCGGTACATAATTCTTGTCTTCAAGATTGCTTAAAATCTAGTTGGGGTGGGGGCAATACCCAAACATAGCCAAAGTTAACTAGCAGTATAACACAAGTGATGATTAAGGCAATATAAGACTTACTGTCATAAGTGATGGAGAAATTGTATTCACTAAATTTTAAAAGTGGTAAAGCAGGAGAGTTAGCATGGCTAGGCACCTAATACTATTTCTTAAAAGAATGGTAGAATTTAAACAAGCATGGCCATGCAGAGAAGGGATACCCTTTGCAGGAAACAATTAAAGCAAGTGCTCATAGGCAGAAAAGGGTGAGATGTATGAAGAGCTACTTCACTGAATAAACTGGTGAAAATGAGCATGACATGCCTGAATTCTAGAGTTTTTAGACATTATATATATATATGTATAATATATGCATATATGTATGTATAATATATGTATTTATTGATTATCTCCCACCTAGCTCTACAACCTGGTCATGTAGATCCAAAAGTCTATGTGACTGACTGTGTAAGTGGTTTGTGATTGCCAAATCCAATACTATTCAAACTGAAGGGACTTCAAAGGCTATGGTTTTTAAATTTTTTTCTTTCTCTAAAATAACAAGCATCTAGGTATATAAGTAATCTGAGAAAAAGCTGAGTGAGTAAACAAGGGAAACCTCGGACTCAGTTAATCCATTCATTTAACAAATGTCTGTTGAGTATCTGCTATAAACTTAGCATTGTTATTTGTGCTGATGATGATAGTAAACAAAACAATCTATAGCTCCAGCTTCAGCTAACATGTTAGTATATGATGGTCACAATGGTGGGACAGAATATATAATACCTAAATATGCTTCTCATTAATTATGGATACAATTTAATTGAGCTGAATTCCTAAAAATTTTCCTACATAATTCTTACTGAAGGAAATTCTGAAGGCTTACTGCTATTTTGTGACCTTTATCAATTATGAGTTAAATTGATTGAGTTCTTACTATAACTTTTTCTTATAGTGTTTACATGCTTATCTAACATAATTCTTATAATTGCTAAGAGCTATTACAATCTCTATTTCAGAGATGAAAAACTAAACTTTAGATAGGTTAAAAATTTTTCTCAAGCTATGCAATAAATGAGGAGGTCAAATTCAAATGCAGTTCTTTTGGAATCCCCCAAACCCTGCTTTAAAATCATTCAGTTTCTGTCTTAAAAAAAAAAAAAGGTCTTGTGAAATTCTAAAATAAAGGAGCAGAATGCTTGAATCTATGGAGTAGGCAGCAGGATTTGCTGTAAAAAAATCTTCCTATGTTTTCACATAGAAGAGGTACTTTTATTATAACATAGGCAATTTCAGATGGAAGCGGAGCTACATTATACATAATAATTACATTACTTCTTTCTGTGTGAGTAGACTCAAATTAAGTTGTTCTAATCATATTTCATAAAAAGTTAGAATTAAAACCCAAGCCAATAATGATATGAATCTTTATCAAATTCAAACAACTTAAATCTAAAAAGAAAACACAGACATAAATAATACCCATTGATTAGAAAGTTCCATTTCTTTTCCTTCTGTGGAAAACTTTCCTAGAAAATAGGTGGCAAAGTCACACAATTTTCAGAGTTAGATTTTGATGACTGCTCAGTCACTTCTTACAGGATTGGCTTAGTTCCCATTTACTTATAGTTCCCATTTACTTATGGACTCCATGCTCCATCCATTCCAAACTATTTGCAGCTGTTCTAAGTGCTCTGCTTCTTAGCTCCAAGCTTGTGCCACTCCCTTTACCCAGCGTGCCTTCCTTACTCCACGCTGCTGGGCAAAACTCCATTAGCTGCCAAGATTCAATCAGAGGTGACCTCACAGTAAAACTTCTTGACCAATGCAGGTAAAACTGGTCTGTGTTTACTTTTTTTGTTTTAGGTTTTGTTTATTTATTTTCCCCAACAATAATGCCCTGCCGAGCTATTATGAGTACTGTAATACTTCACATCATTTATTTGTTTCTATGTCTGTGTCTCTCCTAGACTGGAAGCTTCTAAAAAGCAAATGCTGCTTTTTATTGATCTTAGTATCCAAGACTTTAGCATAGTGCATAAATCATAGATGTCATTCAAAATAACTTAATAGATGAATGAATAAATGGTGACCCATGAGTCACATTCTGAGGTCTGTAAATATGTGTGTGTGTGTGTGTGTGTGTGTGTGTGTGTGTGTGTGTGTGTGTGTATACCCTAGTGGTCCAGATTTAATGCCTTTATTGTTACATAAAAATATAAAATATACCACTCTCAAATAATTCTATGGATTGCAATATTTTATAAAGTTCAATTAACAAAAAATAATTCTAGGATAAAATATTATGATATTAGTGGTATATTTTGTAGGGAAAAAAATAGACAACGATGTTTTTATTTTTTGAATTTTAATTAACTTAAAGTTTTGGCTTACCCTAACAATAATTATGTTAGAACATGGCAAAAATAAAAAACTATGTACCATAAGAGAGCCTTTATCACAACCAAGCAAATCAGTAATTATTGGTACAATGGAAAGAAAACCAAGCACTTGTAAAACAGAATAAAAATAAAATAAAACAAAATTAAAAATAAAAATACTATAGAGACTTCAGTGCATCAACTTGGTAAAATACCAGACCAAAAACAAACTGCAGACTCTTTGGCAAACATCGTTATCCAGAAAAGTCAAAATAACCCTAAAAAAAATAAATAATGCAAAAAAGTTCAAGAGATAATTATTGAAAGAGTAAGTGCATATCTAAAATTCAAGTAAATCTACTCAAAGCAAGGTTATATATGTTGCATGTGGCAATGCACATGGTCTCAGTTTCTATTGATCAATGTATCTGAAGTAATTATATCTCAGCACAGGTTAGAAAAACTACTAGATATTTATTTTCCAAAAGTTATTTGAATTTAGTTAAGATATTGTTGGTAAAACACTTTTCTTTGCTTATAAATTTAAGTAAGAAAAATTTAAAGCTAAATCCAAAAGGACAACTGTTAGTAGTTAAGAGTTAAAAGGGATTTCCCAAAGTCCATATCAAAGGAACTTTGGACTTTAGTTTACCTGCACATCTGAGATATAATAATAAAATATCAAAACAATTGAATCACTTAATCTAACTTATTTATGGAGATCCCCCCAAAGAAAGTACCTTTTTCCTTCAAAAAAGATGAGGAGGGAAAACATTTACAATTTACTGAGCTTACAAAACAATGCATGACATACACAATTTGGAACAGGAGATGGTTATGGAGAAATTCAATATGATATTTAGGCACACTCTCCATATTTTAAAATGTTTCTTTTCATGTTGTTTACTATCTCCATCATATGCATGGAAAAAATGGACTACTTTTAATATTAAAAGTAGTAACAAGCAAATTCTACAGAACTTTGCAAAATGATTCACACACTGCTTCCAGGTTGTAGTTGTAAAAGAATTGGTCATCAAAACACAAATACTACCTGTTTGAAATCCAAATAGAAAATGAAAAGGCTTACAAAAGAGTGAGTAGCAGGGAATTCTTTAATAAAACTTGTAAACACAGATATGAAACTTTAGTACCCAGTCACATTAAAATACTCCCCTAGTACAATAAAAGGGGGAAACACTTTATATTGACAATTTTTAAGATTCCTATTTTAGGTAGTAAGTCTTAACTGCCTCTTAAATTCTCCCCCCCCCCCCAAAAAAAGCAATCACTTTCCTTTTGGATTTCTTTCAATAAGAAATACCAGCTTAAAATGTTAACCAAGGATGTAATTCACTTAAATTATGCAACTGGAGTTCCACAGCTGGTCTGTCTGGCTCAGTGCTGAATGAACACAGAGTCAGAAAACATTCCCAATAATAACGCCCTGTTCACAACAAAGGGTAAATCTCCCAAACTTAGGCTCAACTTCGGAGGCTCATTAGCTGCAGCAAGTGAATGTCAGCGGGGTGACAACACTGGGCAGCAGCACCCACGCAGCTGAAGCAACCAGCCCATCCAGGGCTGAAGATTTGTATGATCAATATCACCAATTCCCAATGCTAATCATTTTTTATATGCACAGGATGGTCAAGTATCCCCCAGATCACATCCTAATGCCATTAGAGTCACTAGGTTTAAATCCCCGGCTCCTAAACAGGCTGCACGAACACAGGCAGTTCACAGCACTTTTAAAAAGAAACACTAAATCCTAATTTACAGCATGCTCTATAGCTTTTTTACCTCCCTTGATTTCTTGGCTCTGGCCTATCTAAATAATTTTCATCTTTTCCTCCCCCCTTTCCGCCCCCCAAGTATGAGCATGAACCTGAATTACAAACAGTTAAACCTGAAGGTCACTTCACAGCAGCGTTCCAACATGCTCCCCCAGCGAGGCTGCACGGCAACAATAAAACAAAGCCTTTGCAACCACCTGTAATAATCTGCCTGCTCAGCCAGCAATCTGAAAAGTCCTGAAGCTACACAAGGTAGACATTTTCTGCAGCTGGCTTAACATGTATATTGTGCCCAGTTGCCGGCTCGCCTCCTCTTACCTTCACGTTAGTCCGGAGTGCACAGTAACATGCAAAGAACATTGCAGTAAATAAGGAGCATATGGACCGGTATTCAGCTTCTCAGCACAGCGCAAGCCCCACACACACGATCCTGGGCATGTGCTACTAAGGAGCATCCGTTCCCTCTGTCAGTTTGAAAATGCATTGATCTCTGTTTTCTCTGACTACAAAACGACATGTCTTGAAGGCACTGAGTGAGAGCTCAAAATCTCTTCATTGGCTATATATAGCATTGTGCCCAGTAATTTCAATTAGACGACAATTCAGCATCTGAAAGTTGAGACCTCAGTTGCTTTTCCTCCTAGCATTTTAAATCACTGGATTAAAAAAAAAAAAAAAAAAAGGAGGGGGGAATGAGCTCACCCAGGAAGGAGGGGGGAAAGGTGAAGAATTGAAATTTAACCAATGAGTTACTTATATTTCTGGAGAGCCCTGGTGTTATCCTATTAGATACTTTACAATGGGTTTGCATCGGGCAGACTGTAAATGAAGAGGAAACCCTTTTCTCTTTGGAGGTTTAATAGGAGCTCTGCACTATATTCCAGGCTATTCTGATGCAGCACCCTGTTTGGCAAATACTACAAATCACTGCAAACATGTCTCATTCTGCTTCTCCGTGTGAAATGGGACAAGGACCAATGGACCACTGTCACATAAAGTCTCCTAAAATGTGAGCTGGGTTCCTCTAGGGTGATCTGCAGTTATAGGGCTGAGAAGTACCACCTCCTTTTACTTCCCTGCCCTGTAACACCTTCCTGGGATATCTAAACTTGCTAGGCTCTCAAATAAAACAGTGTGCTCAATTTTATAAAACTATGCTTTATTGGTAAATGACGATCAATAATAACCTAGGATTGAAATGAAGACAGAATATTTCAGGGGATAACATAACCTCAGATTCAGTAGTACTGCTGCTGAATGTAAAATGTTCAGCTGGCTCTGGAAGAGAGAGAGAGTGAAGAGAAAAATAAAAGCTTCTGTCCCTATAAATCTATAAGGGGGAAAAAACCGAATTCAAAAACGTCATCAGATCCTACTGTCTGTTGTCATTCCTGTCAGGCACCGGATGCTGCAAATTAACTCAATTTTTACTTAATCAAAAGGACAAAGTCCTAATTAGGGTTCTAAACTCTTATTTCCAGCCTTGGGAAGCCCTAATGCTCGCTGAAATTCTAAAGCTATCTGGCGAAATGCAAGCAGAGATGAACAGTTCTCACTGCAGCAAAAATAGTGGGAGGAAAGAGTGGTTATGTCTTTGCCACGATGCTCCCCATCAGCTTACAGCAACAGGGAAGATCAGCATAACTCACTAGAAAAAGCTGCAGTGACTTTTAGGATTTTTCTTTAACATGTTTTGCATAAGCCACCTCCCCTCTGGAGCCTGCAGTGGTACTGGAGCACCGTCAGAGTTACTGGGCATTTCTCCTGGGCAATGAGGTGAGGCAGTTTCAAGAGGAACCAAGGTAGTTAAGGGAGAGAAATTAAAGGAAGAAGAGCAGGATTTTCTATTTCTTTCTTAATGACAAGCATTCACAAAGTGTCGTCAGTTCTGACTAAATAGCTATTTTGAGCTGTCATTGTTTGTGCCTTTTTTTAGGAAGAAAAAAGGCAATCTTATCCTAAGCTGGAGATTCTTTAGCAACGTAAGAGAAAGCAGCCACTTATTTTGATTCCCAATTCCATCTGTCATATGAGCCTAGGTAATTACAAATTTTAAGCACTTACAATACAACTAGTGACTTCCAGGACATTAAAAAATCGAGGTGGATGCCCAGTCTCATCACTCCACAACTTTTATTAGTGTTTTTAAATGCAAAACTGAGCATTTCAGTTAATAACATGTCCCCCTCCTGAGGTTATAACAGGTCACATTTCTGCAGCTCTTTCTAACAAATGACAAACATAGCAACTCGATGCTATGGAAAACATAGGAGAAGTTAAAAATGCCTGTCTACATTGGGGCTTCAGAGAATTTTTTTTTAAAAACCCAATTTTTTTCAGCCTGTGAATAAGTACTGTTAAATATTTTATTTCCCATTAGAAGTTGGGATAAAAGGAAATTAATATCTTTTATTATTGTTGTTTTAATAGTCCCTAGGGTATTTGAATGGCCCAAGAGAGAAAGAGCAAAAGGAAGAACTGGAAAATGTTACACATCTCAAAGTAGCTCACAGGCAAGGATTCAATAAAAATGACGTTACAGGTAAAAAAGCCCATATAGGTTTCCCCGTCAAGGCAACCAAGGAGGACTTCAAACAGGGTTTTAGGTACAATTTTCATGCATGTAATATTTTTAAAAGGCTCTTAGCCTTAAAAACTCCTTTAAACTCCTGAGTACACTTGTTATCCCATAGAATTCCAGTAGAGACATGGGCTATACCTGTAGATTTACTGCCTAATTTTCTAAAATGGATAGCTGACTTACTATTCTCATTTTATAGATGCAGGAAATGAGGCATTAACTACAATGACAATGTCCTCTAAAGAATATTCCCTATTTTTAGGCAAAGGGTAGCATATCTGCAAGAAAAACAACAGATGATATTAGAAGTAAGTCATAACTGACTACATATTTTTGGAGGCACCAGTGTATCTCTAGGTTTCAAGACTATGAGTGAATAGTTCTGGAAAATCACTTCCATGTAAGATCCCTTCTTTTAATGCTTGTAAAATAGGTATACTATTTGACTCATAGCATCCATACAATTAAGGATAAATATCAAAACAAAATCTAGATGGATAAATGATATAAGTATAAAAATTGAAACTATATAAACATATTAGAAGAAAACATAAATCTGGTTTTTGTGTTATATAATATTGGAGTGGAAAAGCCTGAAGCCTTACAAGAAAATATTGGCAGTTGTTACCATATAAAACTTCTGCTTGGGTAAATTATACACTATGACAAATAATAAACTGGAAAATTATTTGCAACATATTCAATAAGAAAATTTCTTAAAATACAAAGAAATTTCATAAATCACTAAAATAAAAATATAAAACTGAATAAAAAATAGTCAAAGAACATAAAGTGACCATTCACAAAAAAGACTACAAAACACATTTAAAATGTTCTACTTCATATTTAAGAAAAAGTATAAAAATTTTAAAAAGTTATGGGGATGCATTAATTGGTGAAAACTTCTTAGAAGGTAATTTGGAACTACCTATCAAATATTTAAAAAGGCAAATTCTCTTTGATGTGGTTATTCAAGTTCCACTTATTTATTCTAGATATATGTATGTGTGTTTGTGTATCTGAATATTCATTAATGTGGGACTTATTTTAAAGATTATGGTTTAGCCGGGCTCGGTGGCTCAGCCTGTAATCCTGCGCTTTGGGAGGCCGAGGTGAGTAAATTGCCTGAGCCCGTGGGTTCGAGACCCGCCTGGACAACTTGGTGAGAACTCATCTCTACAGTAAATCAGAAAAGAAAAAAAAAAAAAAATTAGCCAGGTGTGCTACTGCACGACTGTAGTTCCAGCTACTTGGGAGGCTGAGGCGGAAGAATCGCCGGAGCACAGCAGGTCGAGGCTACGGTGGCCGGGAGCAACCGCTGCACTCCAGTCTGGGCGACAGAGTGAGACTCCAACTCAAAAAAAAAAAAAAACAAAGAT